>NC_058403.1:101198675-101457228 GCF_002201575.2 Neomonachus schauinslandi
AAAGATTTTATTTATTTATTTGAGAGAGAGAATGAGAGAGAGCAAGCACATGAGAGGGGGGAGGGTCAGAGGGAGAAGCAGACTCCCTGCCGAGCAGGGAGCCCGATGCGGGACTCGATCCAGGGACTCGATCCAGGGACTCTGGGATCATGACCTGAGCCGAAGGCAGTCGCTTAACCAACTGAGCCACCCAGGCGCCCTAGAAGAGGGTTTTTTTTCAGTGAGAAAATAGTCACCTTAGGGAACCCATAAAGTATGTATTAGAAAGGATTATATACAAGAATGTATCTTATCTAAATTTATCCGCCATACTATTTTCATTTTTTCTTGACATGGAAATTAATATTTGTGCAAAATTTACCAGTGGTTTCTTCAAAGTATGGGATAAGTTTTTAATTTCTGAAATTTTTACTGAAAAAAAATATAACTTTGATTAAACAAATTATCAGATGCTGGAAAGGGTTGGTCCTGCCAAGGAATGAGGCCTAGATTAACGACACCATACAGGAAAGAAGTAAAATAAGTATATGCCTGCCTACCGGGGCTGGGGGGGAGACAAACAAACAAAAAAACCCAGCTCTTCGTATTATTCCTGATTTAGCTTCTGAGTAGCACCCTAAATTTCTCCTATGCATATTTTCCACTGAGTGTTGAGTTATCCCCAGGATTTGCTTTAATGCTGCAGCCAGACCAGCTGGCCAGCCAGTGTCTTCCATTCACCTGTGTAGGCTTTCTGAAAAATCTAGGAATCTTGCAGTTAATTCACGGAGGGAATTTTGCCATTCTCTCTCTCTCTCTTTTTTTTTTTTGTGCAGCTTTTTATTTTATTTATTTTATTTTATTACATTATGTTAATCACCATACATCATTAGTTTTTGATGTAGTGTTCCATGATTCATTGTTTGCATATAAGTGTTCCATTCAATATGTGCCCTCTTTAATACCCAACACCAGGCTAACCCATCCCCCACACCCCACGCCCCTAGAACCTTCAGTTTGTTTCTCAGAGTCCATAGTCTCTCATGGTTTGTCTCCCCCTCCGATATCCCCCCCTTCATTTTTCCCTTCCTGCTATCTTCTTCTTCTTTTTTTTTTTTAACATTTAATGTATTATTTGTTTCAGAGGTACAGGTCTGTGATTCAACAGTCTTACACAATTCACAGCGTTCACCATAGCACATACCCTCCCCAATGTCTACCCAGCCACCCCATCCCTCCCACCCCCCACCACTCCAGCAACCCTCAGTTTGTTTCCTGAGATTAAGAATTCCTCATATCAGTGAGATCATATGATACATGTCTTTCTCTGATTGATTTATTTTACTCAGCATAATACCCTCCAGTTCCCTCCACGTCATTGCAAATGGATGGCAAGATTTCATTCCTTTTGATGGCTGCATAATATTCCATTTATCCATTCATCTGTCGATGGACATCTTGGCTCTTTCCACAGTTTGGCTATTGTGGACATTGCTACTATAAACATAAGGGTGCACGTACCCCTTCGGATCCCTACATTTGTATCTTTGAGGTAAATACCCAGTAGTGCAATTGCTGGGTCATAGGCTAGCTCTATTTTCAACTCTTTGAGGAACCTCCATACTGTTTTCCAGAGTGGCTGCACCAGCTTGCATTCCCACCAACAGTGTAGGAGGGTTCCCCTTTCTCCGCATCCCCACCAACATCTGTCATTTCCTGACTTGTTAATTTTAGCCATTTTGACTGGTGTGAGGTGGTATCTCATTGAGGTTTTTATTTGGATTTCCCTGATGCCGAGCGATGTTGAGCACTTTTTCATGTGTCTGTTGGCCATTTGGATGTCTTCTTTGGAAAAATGTCTGCTCATGTCTTCTGCCCATCTCTTGATTGGATCATCTGTTCTTTGGGTGTTGAGTTTGGTAAGTTCTTTATAGATTTTGGATACTAGCCCTTTATCTGATATGTCATTTGCAGCAATTCAGTAAAGTGGCAGGATATAAAATCAATGCACAGAAATCAGTGGCATTCCTATACACCAACAACAAAACAGAAGAAAGAGAAATTAAGGAGTCCATCCCATTTACAATTGCACCGAAAACCATAAGATACCTAGGAATAAATCTAACCAAAGAGGCAAAGAATCTGTACTCAGAAAACTATAAAATACTCAAGAAAGAAATTGAGGAAGACACAAAGAAATGGAAAAACGTTCCATGCTCATGGATTGGAAGAACAAATATTGTGAAGATGTCAATGCTACCTAGAGCAATCTACACATTTAATGCAATCCCTATCAAAATACCATCCACTTTTTTCAAAGAAATGGAACAAATAATCCTAAAATTTGTATGGAATCAGAAAAGACCCCGAATAGCCAGAGGAATGTTGAAAAAGCAAAGTAAAGCTGG
This sequence comes from Neomonachus schauinslandi, assembly GCF_002201575.2. NCBI lineage: Eukaryota > Metazoa > Chordata > Mammalia > Carnivora > Phocidae > Neomonachus > Neomonachus schauinslandi. Next base: position 101,201,063 of record NC_058403.1, read on the forward strand.
TGGCATCACAATTCTGGACTTCAAGCTCTATTACAAAGCTGTCGTCATCAAGACAATATGTTACTGGCACAAAAACAGACACATAGATCAATGGAACAGAATAGAGAGCCCAGAAATGGATCCTCAACTCTATGGTCAACTAATCTTCAACAAAGCAGGAAAGAATGTCCAATGCAAAAAAGACAGTCTCTTCAACAAATGGTGTTGGGAAAATTGGACAGCCACATGCAGAAGAATGAAACTGGACCATTTCCTTACACCACACACAAAAATAGACTCAAAATAGTTGAAAGACCTAAATGTGAGACAGGAGTCCATCAAAATCCTAAAGGAGAACACAGGCAGCAACCTCTTCGACCTCAGCCGCAGCAACTTCTTCCTAGAAACATCACCAAAGGCAAGGGAAACAAGGGCAAAAATGAACTATTGTGATTTCATCAAGATAAGAAGCTTTTGCACAGCAAAAGAAACAGTCAACAAAACCAAAAGATAACCGACAGAATGGGAGAAGATATTTGCAAATGACATGCCATTCTCTTTCTTAATAGAGTCCATGCTCTACCTCCAAAGAGCCCATACAACCATACCCATGCTATGAGAAGGGAGATTTTTTCATTTAAATTTTTTTAATTGTACTTTTTTAAACCCAAACTCTGTATTTGTTACTTTTTTTTTTAAGACTTTATTTATTTGACAGAGAGAGACACAACGGAGCAGGGAGCCTGATGCAGGGCTCGATCCCAGGACCCTGAGCCGAAGACAGACACTTAACGACTGAGCCACCCAAGTCCCCTTGTATTTGTTACTTTTAAAAAAGAACATTGCCCCAGCAGGACTATTGCTTTTGTTGGGATAAAAGTGAGGTCTCCGTGACTTTCCAAAATCATGCCATACCACACTGACTTCTGAAGTCACTGTGTGACTTTATTAGGCACATTTATAATTTGTGCACCTTTTTGTATCTGTATTTTTGTATCTATATTTGTATTTGTTTTCTTAGCTGCATCTGCCACCCACTTGCTCCTCTACAGGAATGCTGTGAGGACTGAATGAGAACAGGGCTCAGTAAACATTAGTGCCCTTCTTATCTTTTAAGACCCAATTGCCTACCTTTTTAAAATGAAGAAATTCTAAGAGTGGATTTTTGCCTGCATAGGATCACAATGGTATCTTTAAACCCTGATTCTGAAGTCTGGTTTGCAGGTTTCTAGCCACTAGCTTAAACGGCATACCACAGCCTAGCCACACAATGACCACATCCTTCTCTACTAATCACATGACCGAGCACTGTCACAGATCCCAGAGAATGCCTGGAGTGGGGTTGGGGACCCTGGGTATGAGAAAGCAGAGAAAAACCATGAGGACAGAATTGTGAGAAACTACAGCTTTTGGAACATTGTGGAATCAAAAAGGCAAAGATGAACCTTTCCAATGTAAAGAGTCCATTCAGGAAAGAGAAGTTCGTCGAGATTATTCCTAAGACAAAACATCTAAGTAGGGTCTTGCTGGGCAGGACCCTGGTTAGCCACCAAGATGCCTTCTATGAAGTTACAAAAAATATTTCTGTTATCTCTGAAGCTGAGCAGGGCTGGTGGGGGTGGGGGGTGGGGAAGCAAGATGGGGGAGGAGGCAATGAGGGGGGTGGAGACTGGAGCTTGCATTCCCAGTGACCAAGGCAATGGATAGAAATAGCTCTAGCCCAGATTAGACAGTGGCTGGAAGTAGGAGAAAGTGGAAGGAGAGCTGGAAATGGCTGTATAAACTCAAACTCTGTGACACTGAGCTAACCAGGATTAAGCAATGTGACTCGATATAACATCCTACATTGTAGATAATACAAGCCCCCAAATTCCCATACACTATGGAGAGTTAAATTTATCTCAGGCTAAGACACTGTGAGAGAGGAAAAATACTAAAAGAGAAGTGCACTGGAGGAAATGGACACAGTTTGGAAAAAAACAACCTGCAGAAGTCCCCTGAGTATAGTAAAGAGAGTACAAGTTACCTTGGCACAAACAGCCAGGCACTGCTCTGCTGGATGACTGTGCTATGCCAAGCTGCATCCCAACAACACAAGAACTCCTTGGCACAGGGGAACAAACATAGTTTGAATTATTTGCTGATGTACATAAAACTCAGAAAATGTAGATGGTTCTGCTTTAAACACTCCTCATTGTGTGAACGGCTGTGGATGGGTAATCTTACATAGGACTGTGTTACCCATTCCAGGGTGCCAGAAATAAAATATTACTACTTCTGTAGCCCCACGGGATATAAAACCCACTTACTTAACAAATTCTGCTTTGTTCCAAGTGCAAAATGTCCCTCAAAGCAAAGGTTTTATTTTCATATTTCAGAAAAGACTGACCCTAAAACGGATAAACCTCCTAGATAAAAATCACAAATGTTTGGGATGATCTCGGTAGGTACAGTAAATAATGTGGTAAATATTTTTGCTTTTTCTCTTATCATTATTAAAAGGACAAAAAAGCCCTGCCATATGAATATTAGTAAACATTTAATAAATCTCATCATTCCCACACTGAAAAGACTTATTTATAGATCTATGTTTTCTCAAATAAATTATGAGAGCAAAGTATAACACTCTCAGAGCAGGCGGCACTAAACAGAAAATGAAAAACATTATGCAGTCTTATAAAAAAAAAAAAAAAAGCCAGAAGTCATAAACTAGCTCATAAAGAAATTGCCTATCAAAGTTTGTTTAAAAAATTGTTTAAACTGTTTATCATTGTTCCCTACCTGAAATAAAGACAGGTAATATGTGAAAGCCATAGAATTCACAAGGATACCAGATTTTCCTGTTCTTAGAATGCTTTATTAATCCAAAGGAGGCCAGGTACAGAATCAGAGGTAGAGCAGAAATAAAATAGCATCTTAGGTGAGAGTTTTAAAGATTCATGGCAAGGGGCACCTAGGTGGCTCGGTCAGTTAAGCATCTACCTACAGCTCAGGTCATGATCCCAGGGTCCTGGGATTGAGCCCCACGTCCTCCTCGTCATTGGGCTTCCTGCTCAGCAGGGAGTCTGCTTCTCCCTCTCCCTCTGCCCGCCCCCACTCATGCCCTCTCTCAATCATTCTCCCTCTCAAATAAATAAAATCTTTTTTAAAAAAAGATACATGGCAAATCATTTGGCTGACACATGTAATTATCATCAGATTGCTAAAATTAAAATGACCACAACTCCAGTTTAAATATTGCATGCTATTTAATATTTAATTTTCTTTTTAATTTTAATTTTATTTTAACTTTAATTTTTTTAATTTAATTTAATTTCCAATATTTAATTTTTAAAAAGCAAATCAGACTTTTATTTCCCCATAGCAGCCAACTGGATTTTGATCACAAAATATCTCTTGACACCAATTTAGGTTATTGAGAAAATCTACCCCAATATATCATGTATTTCAACTTCTCCATAAAAAGAAAAAAGTACTGGGATTTTGACAATCAGCTGAAGGTCACAAAAAATTGATATAAGTAGAATATAGGACTCTCCCTGTTTTCCCAATCCACCACACAACAGTGACCTACAGACAGGAATGTTAATGATATAATTAAAAGTTCTCTAAAATTAAAACTGTATAAAGGAAAAAAGCCTCAGAAGAAATCATATTTTAACATAAAACAGTGAAGGCTAAAATTGGTCACCTCTAAGTTGAATAGTATTTTGAGGCAATAACAATAAGAGACAATTTAAATATTTTAACTACTTTTTAAATTCAATCCACATGTGTTTTTTCTTGAAAAACTCAAAAATGTAGCATGAATAAAAAATAATATTTATTTATTCATGCATCTAACAAATATTTATTGAGTACTAAAATAGGCCAAGTATTGTCCTAAGCACTGAGCAATATGGCAGTTAGCAAAGAGTCCCTGTCCTTATGTGGCTTCTATTCTAGTGGGGAGATATAGACAGTACAGAAACGAAAATATACCAATAGATGCTGAGTGGCATGGGGAAAAAATAAGCAAGGCAAGGAAGTTACCAAGTAGCAGGAAAGAGAGCAAGTCCTATTTCATATACAGTGGTCAGAGAAGGTTTTTCTTTCTTTTTTTTTTTTAACATTTTATTTTTCTAGAGAGAGAGTATGTGAGTGAGTGTGCCAGGGGAGGGGCAGAGGGAGAGGGGAGAGAGAATCTTATGCAGACTCCACGTCCAGTGCAGAGCCCTACGCAGGGCTGGATTCCCCGACCCTGAGATCATGTCCTGAGCCGAAATCAACAGTCAGACACTTAGCCAACTGAGCCACCCAGGCGCCCCCAGAGAAGGTTTATCTGGTAAGTGACATATGAATAGAGACCTGAAGCAAATGAAGGAGCAAACCATGCGGCTATGTGGGAAGCATGTGCCAGGCAAAGAGAATAGTAAATGCAAAGGCCCTGGGCATGAACACACTTGGTGTGTTGAGGCTTAGAAAAGATAGGCAGAGTGAGCATGGGAGGGAATGGTAGGAGAGGAGGTCCTTTTGTTTATTCTGGATTATCCAAAGTATATGGAATTGACTGGCTTCAGTAGGTGCAGGATAAGAAAAGCAGGAAGGGAGAGTGAAAGGACAGGAAGCACATTTCACTGAGCTTCTACCAAGTACCTGATAAAAGACATTATCTCATTTAATCCACACTCCTATCCTATGACACCGGTGTTGTTAACACCTGTTTTACAGATGAGGCGCAGAGAAGCTAGGAGACAGAGCTAGGAATGGACATAACGAAATTTAAATGCAGATCCTTCCAACTCCAAAGTTGAAGCCCTTAATCATTATGCTCCTCTGCTTTCCTGGGACAGCCAACGGTACCAGCTGTAAAAGGGAGAACATTCAAATTAAAGGAGTCCCACAAAGAGAAAAAAAATACAGTTACAAAGCTGATACCCATGCAATCCTTCTATGTGTACATTCTACTCAGGGTTTCTTATTTTTTTCAGATCACCCAAAAGAAGAAAATGTGCTAATTGATGTAAAAGATACTTTCAAAAACTGAAGATGAAGGGTAGATTTGGATGCAAAGTAGCAGAGATGCAGCCCAAAAATACCTTCCACAGAGTCTAGGCAGCTCATTCTACCCCTTCCCCCATCCCCACCCCTAAATCCAGCCCCTGGTCAGAAGCAAACTCTCAACCTATCTTTTGGGTATATATATCCAAAAGGAAAAGATGATCGGGGCAAGAGATGATGCTTGCAGGTTTTCTTTTGCTTTACTCCATTCTTGCATAATGACATCTAAGCAAACAGCATGAACCTTTATCTATGATGTACATAAGATGTTCAAAGAAAGTCGGAGAGATTTATTCCTTTAAGTATTCCCAGGCCAGGGTTTCCTAAACTCTCAGCTTTGAATTAAGAAGAGGTAGAGAGGAGGAAATCTGTGTTTGTTGGTTGGTTCCCTGATTGAAGAGAAAGTATTCCCTTTCTCAGCTTTAGGTTCAGATTTAGGGGAAAGTAGTAAAGGGATTTCCCCGAGATCTACCCCATTAGGTCTTCAGGGAAACAGCTAGTTGAAACCACTAGCACTGAGAACTGGTTAGCAAAACCACTCTTGAGACCAAAGAGCTGCAGACAAAAACTGCTGGGGGGGCCCTGTGAAGCTTTACAAAGAGGTAAGTGAGGACATGTTTGCGGTTTTCCCAGAAGTAGATATGAATATAATTAAGCAGTGACAAGATAGTTTAAATTCACCTGGGGAAATGTACTTAACTTGTAAATATAATTTGGATTACTTTAAAACTGCTCGATGTTGTGTCAAAATAAATTTGCTATACAAAGTTATTCTTTAGTGTTTTATCTTCTAAACCAAATCCTGAAACACCATAAACAGGCACAAATAATGTCCCTGATTTTACAGCTGGGGAAAAGGAGGCTGGTGGTGATGCATGGCACTGACTAGTTACACATGACAGTCAAAACTGGGGTCTCGGGGCACCTGGGTGGCTCAGTTGGTTGGGCGACTGCCTTCGGCTCAGGTCATGATCCTGGAGTCCTGGGATCGAGTCCCACGTCGGGCTCCTTGCTCAGTGGGGAGCCTGCTTCTCCCTCTGACCCTCTCCCCTCTCATGCTGTTTCTCACTCTCTCTCAAATAAATAAATAAACAAAATCTTAAAAAAAAAAAAAAAACCTGGGGTCTGAAGGTTGCCTTTAGGCTAACTTTAGAGCAGTAGTTCCCACCTAGGGGTGATTTTTGCCTCCTGAAGGGTATTTGGTAATATCTGAAAACAGTTCTGTTTGTCACAGTCTGGGGTGGGGGTGGGGGTTGAGCAGGCACCAAGGATGCTGCTAAACATCCTACAACGAACAGGACAGCCTCCACGACATTGAAGAACTACCTGGCCCAAAAGGCCAACCGTATCCAGGTTGAGAAACCCTGATCTGAAGTTAATTAGAAAAAGAGTGTATTTGTTGTAGATAGAGATAGATAGATAGATAGATAGATAGATAGATAGATAGATAGAGTTGGAAAAATTACTGGGGAAAACAATACTTACTGATGGATCAACATTTTGAAGATGAAAAGGTATAGCAATACATTACACAGTGTGCTGTCTGGGTGGGACTTTCCCATTTTCCAGTCCATAAGTAACATTTCTCCCTAGAAGTGTTATTCCCTGCATGGCAGGGTGAGGTTCACCAGCTGACGTACAAGACGCAGCTTTTCTTTTCAGTTAGATATGGACCCAGTCAAGACAACAACCAAAACTCATCTACCAGGTTCAGCCACTGCCTCAAATCAGATCATGTCACTATCACCCCCTGGGTTTCTTCTTTCTATAAAGTGGAGGTAACACTCTTGCTCTCAGGGGGTGTTGTTTGGATTAATCAGCCCATTAAGAACTGCATGTTTTATAATGAGCACAAAAGAGGCTAAGTGTTTTTAGATGTTACAAATGATGCCTGTTGCTTGGAGCACTTGAAAGAATAATATTAAAAAGATGCAAATCAAACTACAAGGTGAACAACATCTCTTCCCCTCATCCCAGACCAAATGCACCTTTCAGTGAATATTCTGACTTAAAAATTTCATATTATTTGCATGTGGCTGGAAGCTAGAGTTTTATCATGAGGACAGCTATTTGCATGAGGACACATGTCACAGTAGGGTTCCTCAAATACTTCAGCCAACTCAGAATGTATTTTTCCCACTCACCAACTATCAGATTTAATATAGTGATCATCTTTTCTCTAAACAGTCCTATAAGTAATTTGTCATCCCAGATCACAGAACCTGAACGTACTTAACACATTAAAACAATTTTCCCATAAGCCAAAAGTTGAACCTTTCCAGATAAAAACAACAATAACAAAATCAAAATTCAACTTCTAAAAGTCAAACCTATAGAAGAATTAAATTTCATGGAAAATAGCCTGCACCACTTTAATAAGCTGAAATTAAGTAACGTGCACGACGACCGTACACATGGAAAGAAGCAGCTCTCAGTATATTTCCTATCATAAAACACATCTGATGGTTGGGAGAAGCCTGAAGCCTTTTTGTTCAGCAAGGTTACCATAGGTCACCTCCCACTCCATAGATAGCAACTTGAGACAGAAACGTGTAAATGAGCACTTGAGTTATTATAGTCCCTTTCCCCAGCAGAGGACTCTATCAGTCTCAAACTATGGCCCCTTCAGGTCCCATCCAGCTCTAAGATTCCATTTTTCTAATACTTGAAAAAGGTTAACAGATTCTTAATGACCTACACATTCCAAGTCTTTTCTCTTCTATCAAAAATTCCTAAATCTTACTCCACGCTCAAGGAGGCAGAGCATAATTCCCCAGTCCTTAAGTGTAGGCTGCACATAGTATCTTTTTTCCAAAGAGCGTAATATGAAAAAGGGGGAAGGAAGGGAAGGGTAACTTTACAGTGGAGAAACCTGATAAACATTATCTCAGTCAGATCACTGAGGTCGACATCAACAGTCCTAAGTCAGATTGATTACGTACGTACCCTTGATATGATGTGGTAAGAATGACACCCTAGCTCTATGGTCTTCTTCCCTAAAAAACCATAACCCCAATTTAATCATGAGAAAAACATATAACAAACCCAAACTGAGGGGCACCTGGGTGGCTCAGTAGTTAAGCGTCTGCCTTCGGCTCAGGTCTTGATCCCAGGGTCCTGGGATGGAGATCAAGCCCCGCATCAGGCTCCCTACTCAGCAGGAAGCCTGCTTCTCCCTCTCCCACTCCCCCTGCTTGTGTTCCCTCTCTTGCGGTCTCTCTCTCTCTCTCTGTCAAATAAATAAATAAAATCTTAAAAAAAAAAAACAAAAAAAAAACTGAAAGACATTCCACAGTGAGCTTTCCTGGTTGGTAATCATATATATCAAAGTGCCTCAGGGTGATGATGCATCCTGACCCCGTGGAAGGTTCCCATTTGGGACCCTCCCATACCTGGCCCTATGCATCACTTCATTGGCTAGTCCTCATTTATATTCTTTATAATAAAACTGTAATCATAAGTATAGCACTTTCCTAAGTTCTGGGTCACTTCAGGGAATTACTGAACCTGAGAAGTAGTTAGTGGAAACCCCTGAATTTATATAACTCCTTGGTCAGAAACACAGGTGGTCTAGCAACCCCAAAGCCTCCGGCTGATGTATGAAATGAGAAGAGTTTTGTGGAGAACTGTGACCTCAACCTGTGAATGTGCACTAACTAATTCTGATGGTTAGCATCAGAATTGCTTTGCAAGTAAAAATTTCGTTTCTTAATGATGCAGCAATACTGGTTCCTAGATTTTGACTAAGGTAAGATGTTAGTAAGAGCAGAACTGGTTGTAGAGTATGTTTGAACTCTTTGTACTATCTTTACAACTTTTTCTGCAAGCCTAAAACTATTCTAAAAAATTTATTTTAAAAAATATACCTTTATCTCTATTCTAAGCTACCATCAAATATGAGTGATGTTCAGAACAAATTTGTTACTTATGTGGTCATAACTTTTCATATTATGCCATAATATCCCAAGAAGAGTTATTATAAACTGAAGGTCACTAAGAAAAATAATTAAAAGTTAATTATATGAGCATATTACTTTAATCACCTCTCATTAGCTAACATAAAAATTAGTTATGTGTATTACGCCTCACTTTGATTTTTAATCCACTTATTTCACTATATTAAGATAAGGCTCTCATTCCCATTCTCCCCAAAGGATAATATTATGTATGTTATCTGGGTACATGCTGAGATTAGACTATTACCACAACAGTTCAGCCATGATAATTAACACACAACCATAGATCTTAGGCTTAAGAGAAACTCCAAACTCCCCTCACATCAAACTCCAGATGCTGGCCTATGAGGTCCCTCAAGATCTGGCCCTCGTCTGAACAGTTACATCCTTCTATTCATGGAGCATAACAAGCTCACTACCACTTTTCTGCTACCTGGTGCCTCTGCCTGGAATGTTCTACCTCCAGATCTTAACACTGCTGGATCCTTCTTGTTATTCAGGTCTCAGTAAAATGTCACTTTATCCAAGAGGCCTTTCCTGTCCATCCAATCTAAAGAAGCACTTCTAACACTAGATTTCTATCTCTCCTTGTTTGTTTTTTTTATCACATTGCTAATCACCACCTGATATTTTCTAATTTGTTTTTTATCCCTTTCTACCTATGCATTAGAATGCAAATTTCATAAGAACACAGACACTGCCTGCCTTAATCATTGCTCTAAGCCCCCCTGGAACAGTGCCTGAAACAGAGCAGGTGCTCAATAAATGGTTTTTGAATGAATGAATGAAGTGGAACCAGATTTAAAGAAAACCATGCAATAAAACTAAATTATGAGCTATTAAGGGAAAGGAATGAATTTATTATGAAGTTTATTAAATGCTAATTATGCTCCAGGTTCGTCAGATACATTATCTCATTAAATCTTCATAAAACCCTGCAAAGTACATATTATTATCCCTATTGACTATTTACAGATGAAGGCTGGGGGAAGCCTAATAAGTAGTTCAACGGCAAAAATAACATGACTTCACATCTGATTGACTCAAAGCCTGTGTGCTCTTTCCACTCCTTCTTTAAGGTATACACCCAATTCTTCACGTATGACCCTCTTTAAAAAATGGTCTCATGACCACTGGGAGTCTAGGAGAATGCCGTCCGCAGTGACTGTGTTATGACCTTAGCCTTGATAAAACTAGCATGTGAGACCAGAAGACAGAAAAGTACTTACGGAGCCGGCCACAAAGCGTGAGCATACTGTGAGCTGTGAGGTGTTTCCAGGTCAAAGACCTGAGAGTACTGGCCACCTTTTCGGCGGTTGACGACCTACCCATGAGAACATGGCCCTCGGGAAGGACCTCCTGCACCTGTCCCCGGAACAGGAGAAGAGGAAGCACAAGAAGCAGCGCCCCGTGCAGAGCCCCCACTCCTGCTTCACGGACGGGAAGTGCCTGGGCTGCCACAAAATCCCCACCGTCTGTAGCCGCGCACAAATGGTAGTTCTGTGTGTCGGCTGCTCTGCTGGCCTCTGCCAGCCCATGGGAGGAAAAGCAAGCTTACAGAAGGATGCTCCTTCAGGCCGAAGCAGCACTAAAAGCTCCCTGAAGCAAGGTGAGTGGGACACGATCCCAATAAACAGATTTTGGATAAAAGAAAATAAATAAATAAATACAAATAAATAAATAAATGTATTGGCCAAAACAGCTCAAATTCAAATGAATATGACTTAAAGAAGACTTTTAATGCCTAGCATCCTCTACGAACACTGTACAGCCTACAAATAACTCTACCAGATCAGCTTAACCCTGACAGATATAACCCTTAACAATTTCCTTCCCCAGTCAAACATCCACATTTTGACTAAAATGAATGAGAAAATATGAAGTTACATAAATAAATCTCAATGCCAACCCTTCAATGACCAGGATATGGCTGGTTTTCCCATGGTAGGTTCTGCTATCCCTCAGCAACTTCCCCGAAGCCTGACTTTGTCCCTCTGTCCTATCTCTATGAAGAATATCCAACAGCTAAAAATGATAATCCAAACTCTCACAAATAGTATCAAATATATAAACATCGTGTCATTAATTAGTGTTAGACTCCATCAAAATAGGCTAATAAACCTATGCTGTAACTAAGAAATATATCAATGCCCTACCTCACAAAGCACCAAGCCCAAATAGCTACACAGATAAATTCTACCAGATTTTCAAAGGAATGGATAATTCTAATGATATTTAAATGTGTGGGAGTAAAAGGTAGAAAGATTTAAAATTCTTTGTATACTGGGCACCTGGGTGGCTCAGTTGGTTAAGCGACTGCCTTCGGCTCAGGTCATGATCCTGGAGTCCTGGGATCGAGTCCCACATCGGGCTCCCTGCTCGGCAGGGAGTCTGCTTCTCCCTCTGACCCTCCCCCCTCTCATGCTCTCTCTATCTCATTCTCTCTCTCAAATAAATAAATTTAAAAAAAAAATTAAAAAAATTCTTTGTATACTGCCAGAAAAAAAACTGATTCAAGTACCCTTTAAAAAAGATAAAAACCCATAGAGCCATCTCATTTATGATTCATACAGATATTCATGTAAATATCAATATAGAAATCTTGATGAAAATATCAATAAACAGAATCCGTCAATACTTTAAAAGGATAATACATGCATGATCATGTGAGGTTTTTACTAGTAAGACAAAGATGGTTCAGTATTAGGAGATTTACCAGATCTCATTAGCAGGTCAGAGGAGAAAAAAATGATAATATTTATAAATTTAGAAACATGTTTGATAAAATTCAATATAAATTCCTAATTTTAAAAATTCTTTTTTTAAGATTTATCTATTTTAGAGAGAGAGAGAAAGAGAGCACACAGAGGGGAGGGACAGAGGGAGAGGGAGAGTCCCAACCAGGCGCACCAAGCATGGAGCCCCACTCAGGACTTGATCCCACCACCCCTGAGATCACGACCTGAGCCAAAACCAAGAGTCAGACGCTCAGCTGATTGCACCACCCAGGCACGCCTTAAAAATTCTTAGTAAAACAAAAAAGTAGTTATAGTTCCTTAACGTGATTATATGGGGGGTATGTGTGTATCTGAAATCCAAGGCCTGTATTGTGACTAATGTTAAAATTCTAGAAACAATCCTACTAAATTCAGGAACAAAACATAGATACACATTATCACCACTATTATTTAACACTATCCGAAAAGTATGAGTCAATGCAATTAGAAGAAAGAAATGAAAGACCCAACCAGCAAAAGAAGAGGCAAAATTATCAGCATTTACATTTAATATAATTGGATAAAAAGAAGACCTATGAGATGAAACTGGAAAAACTATTACAAACAAAAAAACTCAGAAAACATTATGCCAAAAAAGATCCCATTTATAAGAGCAGTAACTAAACAAAAAATTCCTAAGAACAAGTTTAATAACAAACGTAAAAAATCCTATACGAACTTTAAGACTCCAGAAAGCCATAATACAGTTTCAAATAAATTTTAAAAGTATCCTGTTCCTGGGTATTGTAAAATTATCAACTTATCTCAATTAAATTACAAAGGCAATGCAATCTCAATAAGAATACTAACAGAATTTTTGTCATTGTTGTCATTTGCAATCAGATAAGCTGATTCTAAAGGTCAGATAATAAAATGAAACATGCTAGTATAGCTAGGAAAATTCTAGATTTTAAAATACTATAAAGCTATAGTGATTAAAAGTTTCACTGGGTGCATGAAAAGCAATGAAATAGAAAAATGTCCAGCAATAGACCCACTTATATAAGAATTTAGTATACAATAAAACTTCAAAAAGGTGGAGAAAAGATAGATTCTAGTAGGCTGGAAAAAAAAAAACTAAATTTCTATCTCCCTCGCTTCTCATAACAATAAATTCCGATTGATCAAAGGCAAATATAATTAATCCATGAAAATACTAGAAGAAAACAACACATAATCTTTCTTGCCTCTAAAAGTGAAAGTGCTTTATAAGTAAAACACTATAAAAAAATATAAAAACTATAAAAACTATAAAATAGTTAAATTTAAAAAAAATAAATTTGACAGCATAACAATTTTTTTTAAATATACAAGAAAAAAGTGTCATAAGTCAAAACATAAACAACAAACTGCAAAATATACTGGCAGCACATACGAAAAAGGGCAAATTTTCTTATATAGAGAGAAGGGAACTCTTACAACTTGATCAGAAAAAGATCAGTAAGGCAATAAGAAAAAGGCAAATGACATGAAACCAGAAGTTCACAAAACAAATACTAACAAATGGCTTTTAATCCATAAGAAGATGTTCAACTTTAGTCATAAAGAAAGAAAAGTTAAAATGAGATAACATTTTCACCTAGCCAACAGGCAAAGGTCAAAAAGTTTTAAAGTGCAGTGTTCTGGCAAGAATGTGGGGATTCAGGTATTCTGATCTAGCACTAATGGTATAAATTGGTCAACCCGCATGAACCTCCTTTGACGGTATCTATCAAAATTGGAACTATATACTCTTTGACCCAGCTTCTAGAATTTCACTTCTAGAAATTTATCCCAAAGATAACACACATGGGAAAGATATATGTAAAAAAACAGATAAATTTTTATATATAACTGTCTATAAGAGCAAAAACCTGGGGAAATTTTAAATGTTCATTGGCAAGGGATGGTTAAATAATGAACAGTTCACCCAGACAATGGAATACTGAGCAGCCAGTTAAAAGGACTGCAATAGACCTGAAAAAGTACAAGGAGCAGTAGAGTTTATGTATTATGTTCCCATTTGTATGAAAAGGGAACTGGAGTGAATTGTGCAAGACTGTTGAATCTCAGATCTGTACCTCTGAAACAAATAATGCAATATATGTTAAGAAAAAAAAAGAAGAAGAAGGTAGCAGGAAGGGAAGAATGAAGCAGGGGAAATCGGAGGGGTAGACGAACCATGAGAGATGATGGGCTCTGAAAAACAAACTGAGGGTTCTAGAGGGGAGGGGGGTGGGAGGATGGGTTAGCCTGGTGGTGGGTACTGAGGAGGGCACATTCTGCATGGAGCACTGGGTGTTATGCACAAACAATGAATCATGGAACACTTCATCTAAAACTAATGATGTAATGTATGGGGATTAACATAAGAATTTTAAAAAAAAGATTCAGTAAAAAAAAAAAGAAAAGAAAAGAAAAGGGAACTGGAATCACATATGTTTGTGCGTGCTTAAACTATTGCTCAAAATATGAAACAGGAAACTGATAAATAGTTGTTTCTGGGGAGGGAGATGTGGAGTTGAAGGAAAGATCTGGAGTAGAAGGGAATTTAATTTGTTATTGAACATTGTTTTTATAGTGTTTGAGTTTTTTAGTTTGGGTATTTTTATTTCTTTATTTTATATATTATATATATATATATATATATATATATATATAATATAAGTAGGCTCCATGCCCAGCATGGAGTCCAGTGTGGGGCTTGAACTCACAACCCTGAAATCGAGACCTGAGCTGAGACCAAGAGTCGGACACTTAAACAACTGGGCCACCCAGGGGCCCCTAGATTGGGCATTTTTAAGTTATAAAAAGAATATATTTTTAATCTTAGTTTCAGACATGTTACTTACAAAACACCAATTTTACTTTTAAATAAATGTTTTTCTTTTTACATAAATAAAATAACCACTTACTATTTCTTACACAAAGCTTAAAATTATATAGAACACTCAAAATGTTCTATGAAGTGAACTTTTAAAATTCTTTCCTATAAAAACATAGATACTAAGACCCTTAAGCACAAGTCTAATGACTTAACCACTGGTTTTGAATACCTAGCACACTGGTTAATAAAGAGTAAGCAAATACTTTATAAATGCTTGTTGGATGAGATAAAGCAAAAATGAACTGGGTAAATAAAACATACTCCCCAGTATTAGTCTTCCATATAGGAGAAACAACTTCCATGTTGTGTCAAAGGCTTAAAAGTTTTCAGTCACCCTCAGAACAACCACAGAGCCAGATATACTGGTTAGAGTGGATTCTTGATAACATACTCTTTCCCAAACAATCACCACTTTTGTCTTCCCAATTCTGACTTGTTGATCAGTACACCTTTTCTTCAATCTCCCAGTTCTTCCCTCAGGGTAAGGTTTATCTGGGACAAATAGAAGTACTCTCCTTTCAACGAACCCAACTGACCACTGATCTATCTAAAATTCAATACTTATCCAAAATCTGTGCTTACTACATAGTAAGAGCACCATGAGAAAGGAAATGAATTCACCTTTGGGTGAGAGCATGTAGGGGAAAAAACAAAAACAATCGTTTTAAGTACTATTTAGTAAGTATAAAGCCCAACCCTTTGTGGACTGTTGAACACACAAGGTAAACTTCAGAGCCTACCAATTCTTCCCTGTTTTACGAGGAATACAGAGTAAGTGTAACCTAACCTCATTTTATACTGTGTGGCATTTTTTTTTCCATTTTCTCTTCCAACAGTGAGTGCTATCTTCTAATATCCATTAAAACTCCAGCATTTTCTGCAAGATACTCTTATTGTTGATTAATTATTCATATAGTAGAAGATGGTTTGCTTGGCTCTTTACAACTTTTTCCAGTCCATTATCAATATCAAGTCACAGTCCAACAGCCCCATAACTCCAGTATATGATACTATATATGAATGAAACAGGGTAGCAGATAAGAACGGTATTAAACCATTTAAAAAATACTATGAAGATACAGATATATACATCCTAAAATTATTTTGCTACAAGTTACGCTAATAGAATGAAAACATTATTGTACATTCAAAGATGCCAAATCCATCATTAGGTAGTTGCTCAGGTGATAGCTGAATTCAACTTGTTTATAAATAGTAGTTCACATCCATTATGCAGCCTTCCTAGATACTTCTGACCTAAAACAAATTTAGGATTCTCTTCCAAATTCCTCTTTGGTACTTCAAAAAGCTTACAGCTAGAGCCATCTCTTCTACCTCTAAGGCATTTCTTCAGTCCGATAACTGATTCCCAAGAGTAGTTCTAACCAAGCATCCCTACATAATTACAAAGGGTCTTTGGGAAACTCCAGGAGACCATGTGGATTGAAGAGTGAAAAAAAAGAGGCAATTAATCAGGGGCTGAGGTGAGGGGGTGGCTTTTTTTTTAGTGAATCCAGTTAGCCACAAACTTTTGATGCCTTCTATTTAATGTTTTTACATAGTACATGATAAATACCATCCTATTCATGAGAATCACTGAAAAGTATGCATGTTCAACTGTAACACCATGATGAAATATTTGTGCCTGTAAAAATTCAGATGAGATGGAAGTCATTTGGTCCTAAAATATTTGGATAAAAGCTGCTCTGAGGGAGGAGGACTCTTTAAGAGTTCTGGACTCAGGGCCTTCTTTGATGATAAACAGACCCAGCTTTGGAAGCATGTACATTTCCACAGTTGCTCAGAAGTTCCACTAGACCAGGAACAGATGATGGTAATTTTTTTATGTCTTCTTTTTATTATTATTATTATTCTAATTCCAATATGGTGAAGTGTTATATTAGTTTCAGGTGCACAATATAGTGATTCAACAGTTCCATACATCACCCAGTGCTCATCAGGACAAGTGCCCTCCTTAATCCCCATCACCTATTTCACCCATCCCCCCACCCATACCCCTCTGGTAACCATCAGATTGTTCTCCATAGTTAACAGTCTGTTTCTTGGTTTCTCTCTTTTTTTTTTTTTCCTTTTGCTGGTTTATTTTGCTTTTTAAATTCCACATATGAGTGAAATCATATGGTATTTATCTTTCTCTGACTGACTTATTTCACTTAGCATTATACTCTCTAGCTTCATCCATGTCATTACAAATGGCAAGATTTCATTCTTTTTTATGGCTTAAATAGTATTCCATTGTGTTTCTATACCACCTCTTCTTTTTTTTTTTTTTTAAGTTTTTCTTTAAATTCCAGTTGGCTAACACAAAGCGCGACACTAGTTTCTGGTGTACAATACAGTGATTCAACACTTCCATACAACATCCAGTGCTTGTCACAACAAGTGCACCTATTAATTCCCATCACCTATTAACTCATCCCCCCACCCACCTCCTCTCTGGTAACCATCGGTTTGTTCTCTATAGTTAAGAGTCTGTTTCATGATTTGCCTCTCTCTCTCTCTCTTTTTCCTCTTTGCTCGTTTGTTTTGTTTCTTAAATTCCACATATGAGTGAACTCACATGGTATTTGTCTTTCTCTGATTTATTTCACTTAGCATAATACTCTCTACCTCCATCCATGTCATTGCAAATGGCAAAATTTCATTCTTTTTGATGGCTGAGTAATATTCCATTCTGTCTACATACTACATCTTCTTTATCCATTCCTCAGTCAATGGACATTTGGGCTCTTCCCATGATTTAGCTAATGATGCTATAAATAAACATTGGGGTGCAGTATCCCTTTGAATTAGTATTTTTGTACTCTTTGGGTAAATACCTAGTAGTGCAATTGTTAGATCATAGGGTAGTTCAACTTTTTGAGGAACGCCATACTGCTTTCCACAGTGGCTGCACAAGTTTGTATTCCCCCCAATAGTACAAGAGGGTTCCCCTTTCTCTGCATCCTCACCAACACTTGCTGTTTCTTGTGTTGCTGATTTTAGCTGTTCTGACGGGTGTGAGGTGATATCTCACTGTGGTTTTGATTAGCATTTCCCTGATGATGAGTGATGTTGAGCATCTTTTCATGTGTCTATTGACCATCTATGTGCCTTCTTTGGAAAAATGTCTGTTCGTGCCTTCTGCCCATTTTTTAACTAGATTATTCATTTTGGGGGTGTTCAGTTTTATAAGTTCTTTATAGATTTTGGATACTAACTCTTTATCAGATATGTAATTTGCAAATATCTTCTCCCATTCCGTAGGTTGCCTTTTAGTATTGTTGATTGTTTCCTTCACTGTGCAGAAGCTTTTTATTTTGATGAAGTCCCAATAGTTTGTTTTTACTTTTGTTTCCCTTGCCTCAGGAGATATATCTAGAAAAAAGTTGCTATGGCTGATGTCCAAGAGGTTACTGCCTGTGTTCTCTTCTAGGATTTTTATGGTTTCAGGTTTCACATTTAGGTCTTTCATCCATTTTAAATTTATTTTTTGTGTATGGTGTAATAAAGTGTTCCAGTTTCATTCTTTAGCATGTTACTGTCCAGTTTTCCCAACACCATGTGTTGAAGAGACTGTCTTTTACCAATTGGCTATTCTTTCCTGCTTTGTTGAAGATTAGTTGACCATATAATTGTGGGATCATTTCTGAGTTTTCTCTTCTGTTCCATTGATTTATGTGTCTATTTTTGTGCCAGTACCATACTGTGTTTTTTTTTAAATACCATACTTTTTTGATCTTTACAGCTTTGTAATATAACTTGAAGTCTGGAATTGTGATACCTCCAGCTTTGCTTTTCTTTTTCAAGGTTGCTTTGGCTATATGGGGTCTTTTGTGGTTCCATACAAATTTTGAGATTGTTCTACCTCTGTGAAAAATGATGGTGGTAATTTGATAGGGATTGCATTAACTGTATAGATTGCTTTGGGTAGTATACACATTTTAACAATATTTGTTCTTCCAATCCATGAGCATGGAATGTCTTTCCATTTCTTTATGTCATCTTCAATTGCTTTCATCAGTGTTTTATAGTTTTCAGAGTACAGCAGACCACAGTAATTTTTACAAAAGATTACTAAGAGTATATATCAATCACCATTTTGGAAGGAAAAAATTTTTAAACCCTCCAGAAACTTTAAACAGTGATAGAACGTAGAACAACACAATTCAATAAATAAGCATTGCTATAGTATATTTAAAAGTTAAGTAAAAATTAAGCAGGTTATATGATTAGGCATAAAAATAGTTTAAGTGTAAACTCTATAAAGTGAGAGGCAGAATGACAACTCTCTTTTTGTACTTAACAACTCTTCTAAGCTTTATGTAACTAAAAATTTTTTTCAATCAGCATATATTACTTTTGAAATAATAATAAAAATACAGATTCAAAAAATATCAATCTAAATTGTTAATCTAAACTTTAAATAAGTTAATCTCAGTCATGTAGAAATAATCAATTCCAATCCTTCAGAAATCAACTAAGTGTAAATACAAATACATTTTATGTATTTTTTTCAAAAACTAGTTAAAGAAACAAACTTAAACCTTCCCATATAAGCCAGAAGAACTGATTTCTCAATCCATCAAACTAATAAAACAGAGCCCAGATTTGGCAGATATTCAGAAATCTTCAACATGCTCAGTTAGTTTCGTGGGAACTACACTGTAGTTCACATGCACTGAATTGTAACTAAACATATGTCATTTTATGTCCAAGAACAATTTCAGTCAACGTGTTGTTGGTGGTAGTGCTGAAAATGCACCCCCAAATCAACTTTAGTCTGGACATTAGATGGGACAAACCTCTATGTAGAAGGTCACACAACTGTCATGACACCCTGTAAAAGAAAGACTTCCATGAAATAAAGATAGCTAATGACATTTATTTGGCAAAACTAAATAAACAGAATGGGGAGAGTGACTGCTAATGGAAAGAGGTTTCTTCTCAGGGTTGAACAAAATGCTCTTGAATGAGATAGTGGTGGTAAATACCCATACTAATACCCCTTGACCTGCACATTTTAAAGGGGTAGATTTTATGGTATGTGAATTACATCTTAATTTTTTTAAACTAACTAATAAATCTCAAGAAATAAAACAATGGCCAAAAATGACTAATGACATTCTGAAATGCACGTATAATATTTTAGCAGAGCCATTAGCCGGGCCCAAAAAAGTTAAACAA
This sequence comes from Neomonachus schauinslandi, assembly GCF_002201575.2. Taxonomy (NCBI): domain Eukaryota; kingdom Metazoa; phylum Chordata; class Mammalia; order Carnivora; family Phocidae; genus Neomonachus; species Neomonachus schauinslandi. The sequence goes on from NC_058403.1 coordinate 101,220,868, forward strand.
GACACACAAAGCAACGCTAATGTCCTGGTGATTTCACAGTTAATGTGATCGGTACTTTGATTTCAAAAAGAAGATATAAAGAGCCTCGAACTCAACCCCCCAATTTTTATTCTTCCTCTGGGAAGCTGCCTTCTGAAAAATTCCCCATGGTTTTCTAAATACGTCCAGACAAAAGCAAAAGAAACACACTGAAGTCCATTACTTCCAGAAGTAGCCAGTCCTTCAGCCTTATCACCTTGTTCGATGGCAGGAGATGAGCGCCCACAAGTGCACCCAGCATTGTGCTGTCTTCCTCCACCATAGGATTTCTTTCATGTGCCTTGAGCTCTTTTGAGTGTGGAATGCTTTTAGAGAAGACATCTAAGAGGTCTGTGCAGCTGAGCCAATTTCCTTTTCTTTTAGTACAATGGACAACTTTTTGGTTTCAATGGACTTCTATAGTATGGACAAATAAAAGCAAAGAACACATCACTTATTTGCAGAGGACGATCTACAAGATCATTCAGCCTATCTGTGTCCAAATGCAACAGCCTGCAGGACTAAAATGCCTTTCCAGGAGATGTGCTTTTTAAACCATAAGAAAATAAAAGCATGTAATGAGGCCAGATATAACTGTCAGCCACAGCTATTAAGAGTTTACATAAAGCCATGCATGAGTAGCTCTGAATGTCACTAAAGAGAAAAACAATTTTTTTCCTAAAAACTAAAGGATAATGGCAAGAAGGGAACATGAGCAGGGCTTCCGGGGTACTGGTAATATTCTGTTTCTTGAGTTAGGTGTTGAAGGCACGTGTGTGTTTAGTTTGTGAAAATTCATCAAGCTGTAGAATTATGACATTCACTTTTTTGAATGTGTGTATGCCATAAAGAATTAAAAAAGGGAAACAGAATTGCTGAATAAATATTAATAGTTCCTTACTTACTAATATTAATAAGTATTAATAGTTTCTTAACTAAACTAAAACATAAGTTTAAGAGTAAGGATGATGATGATGACAGCTAACTCTTAATAAAGCACTACAGTGCCAGGCAAAACCCTTTACATACACTTTATTTTACAATGAGATAACATATTCTCATATTTTAAAAAAGGGCTGGACCATGTCCGCTCTATAAATATGTCTACAACCCAATATCTAGCAGGGGACTGGTATAGCAGGATATTTGGTTCCACCGTAAATGACCTTTGAGTGAGTCTAAACCCCCTACACTGTCAAGGAGAGGAGCCCTTCACCTGAAACACCCACAACCCAAGGATAAACAGGGAGTTCAAAAACAATCAAACTTTTCCTCCTATTTCTCTACTTCCTCCTACCAACGGGGCTTTCATGAAAGCTGGGCTAGAAAAACAGCTCTTTCCAACCCAAACATCCCTCACCACTCCACACACTCAGGTGGCTGTTCTAATTGTCCCCTTATAATTCCACAGAAGTCTGGCTAGGCCTGCAATTCTTTTAAGCACATTTTTGAACCTGGGTCCAAAGGAGACTTTGCCAAGTACAAGTAAGAAGCAAAAGAAAGACCATTTTTCTTTTTGTATCCTGAAGATTTCTTAAGACCAAATCCCTACTAATTTCACTTCAGGGGCTAATGAAATTTTGGTATGATGGCATTATATTATAATGAACTGTCAGCTACTAAAATTTAAATTTTGAAAAACCAGTTATCAAGCACCTTCTTTTGCTAGACACTACAGGGTTCTCTATATCCTTTATTTCAAATTAACCCTCGAAACAGCTAACATTTATTGTGCCTACTATGTGCCAGGCATCACTTTAAGTGTTTTACATTTATTAATTCATTTAATGTCAAAACCGTCCTACAAGGTAAATACTAATACAATTATTCTCATTTTTCATATGAAGAAATTGAGGTCTAGAAAAGGTTGAGAAATTTACCAAAGGGCACACAACTAGAAGTAGCTGAGTGAAGATCTGAAGCCAGGCAATCAGGTGTGAGAGTCCACAGCCTTAGCCACTGTCCTCCGTTGCCCTTCACCACTCAGTGAAGCAGATATTATCCCCCTGGCAGAGAAGGCAATACTGAGTTCAGAGGGGCGCCTGGTGACTCAGTCGTTGAGCGTCTGCCTTCGGCTCGGGTCATGATCCCAGGGTCCTGGGATCGAGCCCCGCATCGGGCTCCCTGCTCGGTGGGGAGCCTGCTTCTCCCTCTCCCACTCTCCCTGCTTGTGTTCCCTCTCTCGCTGTGTCTCTCTCTGTCAAAAAATGGATAAAATCTTTAAAAAAAAAAAAATACTGAGTTCAGAGTATATAATTTACTTGCCCAAGGTCAGACAGCTAGTAATGAATGAACCTGGATTCATATCCAGCCCTACAGGAGGTCAAAGTCCATGCTATTTTTATTCTCTTCCCAGCTTACTGGACTTAGTGATAAAACAGAACTGACACCTAGCTTCTTTGCAGTGAACCAAGGATTGAAAAGAAGCCATCTAAAGCACATTCCCCCAACACCTCTGCTTGCTTTCTCTAAGCTTCAGGATCTTTTGTATAGTACTGTTCGCTTTTTTCCGAGTTTACGTATTTTTTTACAGCTGAAAGTGGCAAAGAAAAGAATGCAATAACAGGAACATGTTAGCTGTAAGTGACTGCAATATAGAATCAAGCCAGGCAAAGCATTTTTAGATTGTTTGCTGCAGAAAATGTATAGTAAGCACAGCAACTAAGCCCTCTTATTGTGGGTTATGCACAAAAAAGAGAAGAAAATATTTTTTCACACCTTATTATTTTACCAGGCAGAGTCTTCATTGTGTTATTCAAGTGTTTGGATGTGTTTGAGAGAGTTTCTGGGCCCAGAGCCTTTAAAGTCCTCAAGACAGGTTTTCAGCAAAGTCTGCTTCCCAAGGATATGGCATGGTTTCTCTGCCCTGGCACTACTGACATTTAGGCTGGAAACTTCTTTGTTGTAAGGGGGAATGTCCTGTGCATTGTAGGATGTTTAGCAGTATCTTTGGTTTCTACACACTGTACACCAGTAATATCACTTCTCCCATGCCCCCTGCAGTTGTGACAACCAGTATGTCTCCAAACATTGCAAAAAGTCCTCTAGGTGGGGGCACCTGGGTAGCTCTGTCTGTCAACTCAGTCAGCTCTTGGTTTCGGCTCAGGTCATGATCTTGGGTCGTGATCTCGGGTCATGAGATCAAGCCCTGTGTTGGGCTCATGAGGAGCACAGAGTCAGCCTGAGATTCTTTCCCCCTCCCTCTCCCTCCCCTTCTGCTCCTCCCCCTGCTGGTTCACGTGTGCGTGCGTGCGCAGGCACTCTCTCTCTCTAAAATAAATAAATAAAACCTTTAAATCTAAAATCTTCAAAAAAAAAAAAAATTCTCTAGGGAAAAAAAAAATCATCCCGTGTTGAGAAACACTGGGCCACGTCTCCAATTCTAATAATTCAAATTATTCTTACTTTTGGCCCCCTCTCACTTTTGTTCTTATTTGTATTATTCTCATCTGTAGTGGTTGCTTTATAAACATCCTTATTTGTTTTGCATATTCAGACAGGGACCATGTTTATACTTTTACATCTCCCACAGCTGCAAGTCATTTGTTCTGTTTAAAGGACTCAACAAAATGTCAAAATGTCAAGAAATCCAGGTGCTCCTTAAAAAAAATACTAACTCTGAAGAAAGGGTATATGGGAGCTCCTTGTACTAGTCTTGTAACTTTTCTGTAAGTTTGAAATTATATCAGTATAAAAGTTGCAAAAATATTTTTAGAAATATGAGAGAAAATATTTGCAAATCATATCTGACAAGGGGTTAATATCTAGAACATAAAAACTGCTAAAACTCAACAACAACAACAAAAAAAACCCAAAAAAAACAAATAACCTGGTTAAAAAATGGGCAGAAGACTTGAACAGACATTTCTCTAAAGATGATATACCAATGGCCAATAAGGATATGAAAATATACTCAACATCGTTAATCATTAGAGAAATGCAAATCAAAATCACACCCATTAGGATGGCTACTATTTAAGAAACAGAAAATAATAGTTTTGTCAAGTATGTAGAGAAGAAGGAACCCTTGTGCACTGTTGTAGGAGTGTAAAATGGGGCAACCACTATGGAAAATAGCATGGCAGTTCCTCAAAAAATTAAAAATAGAACTACCATATGATCCAGCCATCTCACTTCTAGGTATATATCCAAAAGAACTGAAAGCAAGATCTTGAAGAAATATTCACACATCTATGTTCATAGCAGCATTATTCACAATAGCAAAGAGATGGAAGCAACCCAGATATCCATTGCCAGATGAATGGATAAACAAAATGTGGTACGTACATACAATAGAATATTATTCAACCTTAAAACAGAAGGAATTTGGGGCGCCTGGGTGGCTCAGTCGGTTAACATCTGCCTTCAGCTCAGGTCATGATCTCAAGGTCCCGGGATTGAGCCTGCATGGGCTCCCTGCTCAGTGGGGAGTCTGCTTCTCCCTCTCCCTCTGCCCACCACCCTGCTTGTGCTCTCTCTCTCTCTCTCTCTCTGCTTCTCTCTCTCTTAAATAAATAAGTAAAATCTTTTTTATAAAAAGGAAGGAAATCTTATTGCATTCTACAACATGGATGAATTTTGAGAACATTTTGCTAAATGAAATAAGCCAGTCACAAAAAGACAAATACTGAATGATTAATTTAAGAAATATTTATGGGGTACCCACGCTGTATAAAACACTGAGGGGGTACGGTATATCCGAACATAGACGAACAAGAACGGAGGGATAAAAACAAGCATGATGCTAGCCTAAACATCCCTACCCATAACTTCTACCCAATTTCAGGAAAGTCAAAGTGTTTTTCAACTCAGATTCAGTACTGCCAAGGAAATACCATGTTCTCATCTGAGACCTCATCTTTCTCTGAAATGATGATTAGTGTAATTATACGGGTGAAAAAAACCACAAAGCAACTTCTGTTTCCCGTGGTTGGTTGAGCTGAGAAAGAGGTAGCTAATGGTGTTACCTGCTAAGAAGTGAGTTATTATGGTTTTCAATATGATTCATAAAGCTCCCCAAAGTAGAAAATGTCCCTTTTGTACATGAGAATTCTATAAACTGCTTCATGTTGGACGTTTTCTAAAAATGCCATTCCTTCAACTCAATGATTAGCATAGAGGAAACTAGTATATTTTGATGACATTATATAAAATAAAATAAGGTTGATGATTTCTATTCCTTTCAAAAGTATTCCCACACTATCAATAAGCTGTTTTCCATTCATACAACTTATTTGATGCCTCTCTTCTTTGAATATAAACCAAAAATGTTTGAGTTCCAAATCTTTCTTGCGGGGGGGAAAGGAGGGGTGGGGGGCTGGGGCAGAAAAGAGGGAGAGAGAGAATCTTAAGCTCCACACCCAGCATGGAGCCCGAGGCGGTGGGGGGGGGGCGGGGGTGGTTGATCTCACGACCCTGAGAGATCGTGACCTGAGCGGAAATCAGTGCTTAACCAACTGAGCCACCCAGGCACCCTGAATTCCAAATCTTAAGTCTATGAATCACTGTTTCCACCCCCAGGCAGCTGAAATTGTTCATTTACATTTCCCCACTCTCTGACACTCACTAAATACTACATATAATATTACTTTGCATGATGCTTTTGGGAGGGAAGCTATAGATTTTTCAATTGAGCTCTAGGACGTGTTCTTTTGTACTTACATTTAAAAATTGAGGCATGACTAGTGTCCTATAACCAATAACACTACTAACCAAATAACTGAGCCACCTTTTAAAGGGTACATTGAGGTAAATCTGAAAATGTTGCCTAGCTTCCTCTAAGGAGCCAGCCTCAATTCCCCAAATTCCTACCTTACAACCAGAAATAGTTACCTGTCAAACACATGGAAATCACTTGCCTAGACTATCCTGCAGAATTCTCCATATTTAATTTGTGTTTTCCTTGGTCATTATTTAAAGGACTTCTGGGTGGACTATACACTTCATAAGCCATGAGAGTTGATGAAAGAAATAAAGAGAATAAATACAAGTGAATAGTATAAATAAATTACTTTATCTCCTCAACTTGATTCCATTCCCATAAACTTGAAACATTTATCACAGATAATCTAAAATGTTAGATACCTCAGAGATGACCCCCATATGAATGCCTTGCCAAGCCATCCTTGCAAAAAGACAGTGTGGTACAGAGAAGAAGAGGACTTTAGAATCAGACAGACATGGGAAATATTTTAATCCCAGCTCTGCCACTTAGCAGTTGTGTAAGCCTGGGCACACAGAAGTCTGAGCTTCAGTACCCACAACTGTAAAATGGGGTAACAACTGCCTCAAAAAAACCATGAGGACTCAGCGAGAAAGAATCAGTGCAAGCACCTGATATGCTGCAGACACTCAAAAGCCAGAATGAGCAGAGCCCTTTGGTTTCCAACACATACAAGACACAGAAAATGCAGTCACACAACTTGGTGTTTCCTTTTCATTTGTTAGGCATTATTCGTTCTAGAATTACTGTAAAGCATTGTTATTAAAACACAAGCATCTGGGACAGTGCAGGCACACCACAGGAACTCATCAGAGGCTTGAAACTCAAGGAAGCTGGACTCTGGCTGGAGAGAAAAAGTACCTTAAAAAATGAAAAATAACATAAAATGTTCATTTGCCCGTGACAGACAATAAGTTCAGAGGAGGGAATGATTACTTAAAGCTGACACGACCAAGCAAGAACTCATGAAAGAGCTAGAAATTGAGGGGAGCCTTGAAATTAGGACAAGACACCAGGTATGAGAAGAGGAATAAGAACTCTCAGAGAACGGAACAGAGCTGACAAAGGAGCGGCAGTGGACATATGTATCCGTCGGGCATTCAGGGAATAACAGACCATTTTTGCTGTAGTGCAGACTTTTGTGTAAAGGAGCCACAGAAGATAAGGTTGAATAAGGTAGAGTAGTCAGGGATGAATTAGAAGAACCCAAAAATATTTTTTTTCAAAGAAATAAATCATGGTTGGTATAAATTACAGACTTTTAAAAAAGAAACAATGTATAACCCAGTGAGCTGAGAAGACTGATATATCAGAGATATCAGTGAGTGGGCTGGACAGAAGAGAGACTAGAAACTAAGTGATCGGTTAAGAAGCCACCGTCACAGTCCAAGCAGGAAGCGATGAAAGGCTGAATTAGCATGGTGGTGGTATGAATATAAAGAGGGACACAGGGGGCGCCTGGGTGGCTCAGTTGTTAAGCGTCTGCCTTCGGCTCAGGTCATGATCCCAGGGTCCTGGGATTGAGCCCCACATTGGCCTCCCTGCTCAGAGGGGAGCCTGCTTCTCTCCCTCTCCCACTCCCCCTGCTTGTGTTCCCTCTCTCGCTGTGTCTCTCTCTGTCAAATAAATAAATAAAATCTTTAAAAAAATAAATAATAAATAAAATCTTTAAAAAAAACACTTCATAACTACTAGAATGATTAAAATAAAAAAGACTGGCAAGGATGTGGAACAACTAGAACCCTCATACATCACTGATGGAAATGTAAAACAATACAACCACTTTGGAAAATAGATTAGCAATTTTTTAAAAACTTAACCTACACCTAGCATATTATCTAACAATTCTACTCCTAGGTATTTGCCCAAGAGAAATGCCTATGTCCATACAAAGACTTATACATGAATGTTCAGAGTCAAAAACTGAAAGCAACTCAAATGTCCAACAATAAGGCAACGGATAAACAAATTTTGGTATATCCATACAATATAATAGTAAGTGATAAAAACGAATCTACTATTGATAGATGCAACAACATTGATGAATTTCAAAATGATTATGCTGAGTGGGGAAAAAAGCCAGAAAACAAAAAAGAAGTGCATGCTGTACATCTCCATGTATATAAAAATGTTACAAGATGCAAACTAAGTCTATAAGGACAGAAAGCAGATTAATGGTTGCCTAGGGATGGAGGGGGGGACTAGAGGAAGACAGAAGAAAGGTATTACCAAAGGGCATAAAGAGACTTTAAACAGTGTTGGATATGTTCATTATCTTGATGGTGGTGATGGTTTCACAAATATATGCAAAACTGATCAAATCACATATATTAAATATATGCAGTTTCTTTTATGCCAATCATACCTCAGCTCTTTTTAAAAACAGTTGGGACAATAGGCAAAATTTGAATATAGACTGTGTATCAGATAATAATATCTTAACAATGGTAAATTTTTAAAACTGAAGGAAGTGGATGTCCTAATCCCCATAACATAAAGTCACCACAAAGGCTGGGGATGAGAGCTTCTCTCTGGTAAACTGGGAACATCATTTGGGCACTTCCACTATTATCCTATTTTTGAGAGAGAGAGAGAGAGAGAGAAAAAAAAAAAACTAGCTGTCCTCTTCATCGGAAAAGTCCCTCTTAAGCAGTATTTCCAAAGTACATGCCTGCCTGTACTCTTTCATGTCTAAAACTGTTTGCATTACATAATCCTTTGGGGATAAACAATTTCCATCTCCGTGTGGCTCTAACAGGAAGGTGCAGAGAATGTCTCTGGCTGCTGTCATGTTCTCAGTTCTGTACCCGTGTGCTTCTTTAGCAGCAACCACTTGGATCCTGTACATGGCATTAAAAATACAAGCTTCTTGGGGCGCCTGGGTGGCTCAGTCGGTTAAGCGACTGCCTTCGGCTCAGGTCATGATCCTGGAGTCCCGGGATCAAGTCCCACATCAGGCTCCCTGCTCGGCGGGGAGTCTGCTTCTCCCTCTCCCCCTCCCCCTGCTTGTGTTCCCTCTCTCGCTATGTCTCTCTCTGTCAAATAAATAAATAAAATCTTAAAAAAATAAAAATAAAAATACAAGCTTCTTTTCCAAGAATTCTTTGCTGCTCAGAGAGACTCGCTCTTAGACAAACCCATGGCTAGACAGTTACCAAAATAGTCTAGACCTACAGGTACCTTATCAGGTACTCAGGAGGGATGTCAGAAAAATGGGAATGGTCAGAATCCTCGGTGGGTCTCTCTTCTGAAATCATTGGAGGATAAAATCCCCCAGCATCTCAAGCCATAGGCAAGAAAGAAACAGCAAGTGTAAACTTTTTGTATGTATTTACGAGCATAAATTACCGGGCTAAGTGCCCATCTCCATATTCCCATCTGGTGTCAAAGATATGGCTGGCACTTAGATTAAAAATAAAGCACTCAATATGGCATTATAATTATCCTTCTAAAATTGACTTTAAAAATAATCAGGATAAATTAATCTTACTCCCAACTCCAAAAGCCACATGTTTATATACTGCTTTGTATCTTTAACAAACTAAATTTTCTCAAAGTGATCACACATAGAAATATACAATATGCTCTCTTTAAAAGAAGAAAAGTTCTTGTCATCATCTGAAAAATCTCAAAATATTCATCAATTTCTTATTCTGTTATCTTTCAGAAGGTACAGTGAAACAGTACCATTCACAAATTTACACAAACTCAAGATACTCTTATCATTTAAAACACTGTAAAACTCTATTTTATATGCATATACTTTATTCTGTACTATACATTACTTTGGATATGTAGTTATACATTTATAATTACATATAACTCTACAGAATAAGAGGTGAAAAGCACACACTCTTCTTTATGGGCAATTTGAGGGATCTTACCTAAGATTTTGTCTCTGTACACTAACACTACCTAACCCCACTCAGGATGAGAACCTTGTGTAAGCAGCTGCAGTTTCCTTACAAGACAGGTAATAGAAACAGGGCAAGGATTTTCTGCAGAGGAAATCCCAGAGAAAATAAGGACAACCTTCACCAAAACCAGCAGCAGTGCAAGGGCAAGATGGCTCCAGAGTTCCCACTCCTCTAGAACCAGGGGAAGACATTCCTGTGTGTATCTTGCTAGGTCTTCATAACCTGCAGAATCAGTATTCTATATGGTTAGATACTGTACTTACTGTTTAGACTAATGCTTTCTGGGACATTCCCATGAGATGGATCTACTGATGATAATTTTTCCCCAAAGTAGAAAAGACAGTGTTCTCCCCTTCAGGTAATCAATGCACACTAATTTTCAGCATCACATCTACACCAAGTTCTAGTCCATCCTCGTGATCAGTCATTCTCTTGATTACCATACCTTGAATATCCTTTCTTCTTTGACTCTTACTTTACCTTTGGATTTCATCTTTCATTATATCAGTAAAGATACTTTAGCCTTATTATCCACAAACTGAAGCCATTTCACATTTCTCTGATCTCAAACTTTTTAAATAATCCCAAATATAGGAACATAATACTCACTGTCGTGTGTATTACAGAACATTATTCTGTTCTAGTTAATGCAAGGAGGCAGGAAACAAAAACATAAAATATAACTACTTAGAAAGCAGGAAACAAAATTACATTATTTGTAGGTAATATGATTGCATATCTCTTAAAATAAAAAAAAAAGTAGAGAGAATGAATCACCAGAAAAGCCACTAAAACTAAATAGGAAGTTTCATCAGGCAGCATTTCTATAGACTGGTAATCAACAGTTAGGAAAATATAATGAAAAGATGGCCTCACTGTAATCAATTTATAGCAGCAGCAGCAGGATGACTACTCCATCCTCACACACAGAATTTACTCCAATTCAGCCTACAGAAAAATCAGAAGACTAATGCCCTCCCCTCTCACTGGAGCCCAGACCACTGCCAAGCCATCCCCCTCTAAAATGTGTACAAAAATTCTGACCCTCCCAGGAATCTTTTCCCTCAGGCCTGAAGTAGATCAGAATATTTTAAAACAAAATAACAAAACTTAAGATAACTAATAATTAGGAGACAAAAATCCTACTGAATTTGAACAAATTCGTTGTCTAAAACAGGAAGGTAGCAAAAGAGAAATGGATAGCCCACAAAAAAACTGCTAGGATACCTCCCCATTCATCAGCAGCGCTACCTGTATTGAACACACAGTCATATATTAGAGCAAAAAGCACCTTGCTGTTCTCCAGACACTCAGGCCACTCTTTGTTGCTAGCTTACACAGAACAGAGAGAAAATCTGAGTTAGAAAACTACCTAATAGTTTCTTAAGACTTGTTGGGGCCCTTAAATACCAAATTTACACCTCAGCTCCCAGGCAAAGTCACCTCTAAGCCAATCCAAAACTAAGATGCTTTGCCGTTTTCTAAAGTCTTCTAAAGCTTTCTTTTTTCCTCACGTCAGTGTTATATACTTTACAGCAACGGTCTCCAATGAGTTTGCTAATGTGCAGACAAGGAATGTTCCAGGCCACCTTCTCTGAACCCCCTTCCCAACTGTGTGGCCTACCCAACAACTGTTCCCACTTCCCCTTCTTCCTAGCTAACAAAACTCTAGCCTTGTTCCCCTTTCTAAGCTGTCATGACCTCCAGAGAAGGCTGGGCTCCTCCCCAGACCAAGGTGAATTATGTTGGGTCAGAGTTCATCATGGTGATGTAATTCCCATGGCCAAGTCATTGGTTTAGGCATGGACACAATTCTGGCCTAGGAGATGTAGGGGTGTTTCTAGAAAGGTTTCCTTGGTCTTTAAGAACACAGGACAGGTACAATTTCTTTTTTTATGTCTCTGGATATAGTTATATAAAGACGTGAAGTCATTGAACTGCTTGATCAACCAACTTTGGAAATACCCACACTTCCGGGCCTTTTGTTAAGTGAGATAATAAATGTCCCTAGTGTTTAAACTGCTTCCACTGGAGTTTTCTGTCATTTGTAACCAAAACCTCCCAAATAATATACCATGTAAATGTCCAGCTAGAATTTATTCCACCTATGGCCTAAGCATCTGACAATGGACATAAAAGACAAAACTAACCAATCTGTAAAACTTGAAGAGGACATTTCCTTTATTGCCAAAACAGCTCATTATAAAGAGGAGCTATTATTGATCATCTGGAAACTATTCTTTCTTTGGTAAAATTACCTTGTGTCTCCTTTCTTTGAGACGAGTGCTTCTCCTATAAATTTGATGCACTTATTTAATATGAGGGGAGGAAGATTTTTGAATACCATAATCTTATTGAGTTACAAATGGTAACAACCTAATCCTAATATATCTGTTGAGGCCAAACTAAGAGAAATAGGTTTAAACCAAAGGGAACTAGTTCATATATAAGGATGGATTTCCTGGAAGAAAAGACTATAGAAAAAAAAAATTATCCGGGGACAGTATGGACTCTCCTTGATGAAAGTCTTTAAAAATAGAGTATTCATGTAGCTGTGAAGCCTTAGGCACCATATTTGGATTATATGACAATTCAAGATTCCTGCCAGGCCTATCTAAAGAGAAAATGTATCTTCTTTCTAAACGGAAAAGTAGAAAACCTCTAAGTGTTTAAATAAAAGAGAAGCAGAAACTTCTTAACCCCAAATTCTGGGTTAGTCATATTTACCATATACCTATGCAAACCAATTGTTATATCTAATTCACCTCATTTTTCTAGAGAGCAAAAAGGTAAACAGTATGACAAAAAATCTGACTACGTCTCAATTTCCAGAAAATACAAGTGCCAGTACAAAACTTATTTGACCAGAAAATGTCCAGTGACTAATTAAACTGAAAGCTAATTTATTTAATTAAAAAGAGATTTGAAAGCACTTACTAGATTAAAAAGAAATGGTATATACTTACCAGAATAAAACAGTTTTTGCCCTAATGGCAATTCTATAACTAAAAGAATAATTTTTAAATGGTTTTGTTTTGTTTTGTTTTTTAAGATTTATTTATTTATTTAAGAGAGATACAGAGTAGGGAGGGGGCAGAGGGAGACGGAAACAAGCAGACTTCCCTCTGAGCAGGGAGCTGGATCCCAGGACCCCAAGATCATGACCTGAGCTGAAATCAAGAGTCAGATGTGTAACCACTGAGCCACCCAGGCACCCCTTAAATGTTTTTAGATGAAGAATTTTACTGTCCAAGAGTAGTGCTAAATATAGACTGTCCTATTAAAATTACAATTTGAAGTATTTAAGATTTATTCCTACAGACCATTAAATCCCCACTCACAGTTATAATGACTAAAACTTGGAATATTCATGTTGAAAAGCAAACGCAAGTAAGTGTTCACTTCTCTAGGGAAGTCATAAGGTTTGCTGACATAATGTGCAATGGATAACTGGTCTTTGGTTTAGCAACTAAGACACATAGATTATCTGTCAGCAGCTCGACCCTGGACCAGAACAAGGAGGGCAATAATGATGGACAGTATGGTAAAGAATGTGAGTCTCAGAAATACAGACTACTGCTATGGTGATTTTCACTTTGTACCAATTAGAAAAAGGCACCCTTTCCAAGTGATTATGCCTAGCTTGGGGAGCAGACAGTTCTTTTTTACATTAGAAATGGTATCTCTCTATCTGGTATCATTGTACAATGAACATTTTACATAATTATTTGTAGTAGCCCAACTTACCATCAGGAGCCCTGTGCCCAGTAACAGACAAGAACTCCCTTCTCTTCTAGGAATGGAGGAAAGTAGGTCTCATTTTTAACAGACTCAACTACCAAAACCTTCCCTCATTCTAGACAAGTTGGAGGCAGCTAAAGCTCCATTAAATTGAGTCCTAGTCTCATTAAACAGAGAAAGGGGGGAAAAAAATATTCTCCAGAAAGACCAAGTGATCAAACTTTATAGATTTGTTTTTCAGGTAAGTTATTATATCTTCACTTTTTAAGCACAGCTTTTCATAGCACAGACTTCAACTTTATTGAAAGAATATCAATTAATCAATATGCATAATTTTTCTCTATATGAATACTTACTTAAAGTGCTTTATAGGGAGGACCTATAACTATAAACGAAAGCTATAAAAGGTACTGTAGCACCATTAACTATGTTTTAAATGATGGCTTCCTTTGTTTATTTAAACTTTACCTTTGAAGATTCATATTAAAAATAGATTATAACTAGCCATCACCAAAGCCTGCGCTTAACTTAAGGTTGACTAAGAGAACAACGTATGAAGCAGCCTTCTAGAATGGAAACAGAAGACCATCATCTACTCAAACTAAACGTACCAACTCAATATTATAAACAAATGAAAAAATAATATTTTGCGCCTTAAAATTAACAACTGTTTACATATTCGGAAATTATTTTAATTCTAAAAAAAGTGCTTCAGTATAAAGAGAAATTGTTCAAACACATACACATCACTACATATTTATCCTAATATTAAGCCTTTGGTACTGTAAAGTAAAATAAAACCTAAATCATTTTTGCAAATGGCTATGTTAATGCCACTGTAAATTCTATGCAAGCCTTTCATGAGCTAACAGGCAAAATGTTAGAGATTCTCTGTAATGGGACAGAGATTCTGCCAGCAAAGAAGGGGAGTGGATGAGAATGGCTGTTTGTGAGTCACCACCTGCTCTGACTTTTGACCCCAAATTTTTTTAACTGTAGGACTTCCTTAGACAATTATAAGATCTACCTAGCAAGATTTCCAGCATAGAGTTTTCAACAACAATACCACATATCACAGGGACACAACTGTCAGAGTCAAATGAGAAACTCCAAGTCCTACTGAGCAACGTGAGAAGACCAGGCACTGGTCCCCTAACAATGCTATCCACACATCCTTGCCCAAATTATGAGATTCGTGGAGTTTAAACTGATAGCATAGGGTTTGCAGACAGATAGCTCTAAATCAGAATCCCAGTTTCAAATTCTAGTTTCACCACCTATGAGCTACAAGAGACTTTGGGTAAATTACTTAACTTCTCAGTGCCTAATTTCTACATATATATAGTACCTACCTCAAACACTGTTATGATAATTAAATTAGATAATATATATAAAGTACTTAAACACTGCCTGGGAATAGTACACATGTTCAATAAATGTCAGCCATTATTATTATTATTATTATTATTATTATCAATAATGCTGGTTTCTTTATTTCTCCTCTGATCCAGAAACCCCACTTCTGGAAATCCACCCTGGAGAAATAATCAAAACTATAGTAGAAACACAAAAATTGTTATTATTTCAAAAATAATAATTATTATTATTATAATGTTATTTACAATGGTAAAAAGTTAATGTTACCTAAATATATACCAATTAGAAAGCAATTGAGTTATTTATCAAATAGCCATTCAGTAAAATATTAATCTATCACTAAGAAATACATTAGAAATATATTAAAGAATTATGGAGCAAAATGACTTCATGTTTATAGGCTTATAAAAAGTGAAAAAAGCCAAGATTTTAAAACTATATGTACATCATTATAACAATGTTAAAATATATTTAAAATGCGTATTAAAAAAAAGATGAGCAAGTAATACACCAAAATCATAAGAGTGAATGTGACAAGAGGATGAGATTTTGAGTGATTTTTTTTTCTTTTCTTTTCTATACTATCATGTAGTTGTATTACTTTTATAATTTTAAAGTCAATCTATTTTTAAATATGTTTAACTTGCTACAGATATATCCACTAAATAGGATTATTCAAATGGAATTAAAAGTTAAACCACAAAAATATATTACTGAAGTGGTTAAAGTTCAAAATAGAAATTAAGAATAATCAAATATTTCAAATAGTAGCATTCAAAATAAAAATATTACTTTTTTGAGTTTTTCAAGTATTTTTTTATTGAGGTATAGTTGACATACAATATTATATTAGTTTCAGGCATATGAGACAATGATTTGATTATTTATACATATTGAGAAATGATATTGAGAAATGGTCACCACATATTGAGAAATTAAAGTCTAGTTAATATCTGTTACCACACATGGTTACAGAATTTTTTTTTCTTGTGATGAAAACTTTTAAGATTTCCTCTCTTAGCAACTTTCAAATACACAATAAAATAGTATTAACTATAGTCACCACACTGTACATTATATCCCCATGACTTATTTATTTTATAACTGGAATTTTTTACCTTTTGACTCTTTTCATCCATTTTGCCCATGCCTCACCCCTGCCTCTGGCAATCACGGATCTATTCTCTGTATCTTTGAGCTTGGTTTTGTGACCGGTAATGACTCAAGTACCCAAACTGGTGAATTACTTACTTTTTAAACTAAGCTAGAAGGAATTCAGGTTTATTACTATAATGTCTTCCCATTTACCTGCATTAGAAATGGGGGTGGGATTTCTGCTAGACCACTGAGAACTGCCCATAACTCTGGGTTCCCTATGAAGGTATGTGACACATGAAATCTTAGCTGCCACAGAAGTCACAGTGGAAAGCTGTTCCAAACCAGTGTTCTTCGAAGAGTGGCATCACTAGATGTACCTCCTACCTGGGAAGGGAGTAAGCAGCCTGGCCAACAATTAAATTTTAAAAGCCACTTTTTTGTTCATAAAAAGCAAGGGGAGAGGGATAGAGAGAGTCCAGAGGCAGCCACAGACTAGGAGAAGAACCTTCTAAAAATCATTCTACTCTTCTAAAAATAAAATAAAATAAAAAATAAAAATAAAAATCATTTTACTCCATCACAACGGAGATGGCTTCTTAGCAGATTGGAGGCCAAAAACTTCGTTTAATGATTTTCCATTCACAGTGCTGATATGAAGTTTCTTTTTTAAATAAATATACTTAATTTAAAAAAACAGTCAAGCTAAAAAATATCATTGACTATCAAAACACAGAGGTGACTCAAAAATGAAAAAAAATAAGGTATTGTTTTCTAAAATGATAACAGTTGGGGAAAGCCTGCTCTGAACACATGGGCTACCTGTGTTTTTTCCAACTGTGCCTGCATTTTACTTCTTCCATAACATTTTCTTTTTCCTTCAACCTGTAATGTCATCTTCTCATCCTCCCTCCACTTAATCTCTGTCTCCTGAAATGCTAGGATATAATCAAAAGTCAGCTCCTCTTCAAATTTATCCAAGACTCCCCAAGCTCCCTCAGTCAGGCTATCACACTCTTGTAGTTGGCCCGACCCCACCTCATAGCTCTGCTATTAAGAAGCTCATCTCTCCAAATAGATGGAATGCTCCCTGAGGGCAGAGAATGCACTGATTCATCTTTAGGCATCACAGAGAACATAATGCTGTTTTCCACATGTGTCAGACTATACAGAAAATGTTGGTTTAATTGAACTGAATTTCTAAACAATCTGTTCAGAAGATGCACCAAGGTCAGCAGTCATGATCCTACATTCACCTACAAATAGGTTCCTAGGCCTGGGAGAGGGGGGCTGACTAAGAAGGAAACTACCCCTCCTTTTTTGGCAGAAATGTCAATGTGTCATTTTAAACCAAAGTAATCTGAGTTTTCTCTTAAATCAAAAGGCATTTGTCCACATAAATCCACAGGCCTCTTGTAACCTTGGTAATGTGGGATTTCAACATTTACTAATAGCAGCTATAATGTCTGAAAAGCAAATCATTCATCGTGCCACTCATTATTTAATTATTCAGAACTATATCTTATTTCAGAAAAGATCCAATGAAACTTACATGAATACATATACCACAACAAGATAAAATGACATTATCTCAGAAGAGAAAGAAAATAACAAAACAAAGGAAAACTGAATGTAGGAAAGATAAGCTGTCCTGGGAGTGAGATTTATATACCAAATCAACGTATTCTATAAAATTCTGCACATTTGTTAGAGGTAGGTCAGAGGCTTGGCTCTAGCACTTCTAGTAGCCAACAAACACAGGATGATCCAATCAGCCACATGATTCAATCCTTAAGCTAAAAACACAAAGCTATCAGAGAACTGTCTTTCCCTTGGTCCTCATAGAAAGGATACTATATAATGCAACAAATAAAGTCCTCGAGGACATCTTTGCCATTGATTTCTCAGAAAACTTTGGGAAGACCATTCCTCATAACAACCCTCATAGGCAAATGACGGCACACAGTCAATAAATGCAAATGGTGGAGAAGGTGACAATCAGGCCAAGGAAGGGGTCCAGGTACACAGCTCCCTGCAGGTCTAGATTTATCAGAAACAGATTTTATTCTACCTGAACTAACGTAAAATCGAGAGGCTTCATGCATCCACTTATCTTTAAAATTATAAACAAAACTTGATGCACATGTCCATTCTTCTTGGGCTATGTCTGTAGTTTCATAACATCCTCAAAGGGAAGCGTGACTCAAGAAAAGTTAAGAACCATTAATCTAAAGAACTAGACTATATGTATCCTTCAGGGAACCTTCCATAAACAGTTTCTCCTCTGAACTTCTGAGAAGTGCTGAGCCTCAAGACTGCAGTCCCCGACAAGCATCTGAAGTACAACTTCTCTGATGCCAAGTGTGGAACTCTAAGCTTAACCACTGGCCAAGCTATGTGTCAATTGTATGATACAATGACCTTTAATACAGTAATGATGAAGCACATAGCAATCTGTTTTTCCAGATAGGTTTAAGCCATGAACATTGACAAAGTTGCCTCAAAGGATTGGTGATATTTCTTCTAAATAATATAAAAAGTAAAAGAAGCAAACAAAAAAACACCCACCTTTTGCCGGTAGATAAAAATTAGAGATAAGCACACACACACAAAAACATTTTCCTAGATAAACATTATTTTTTAATTTTAAAAATAACCTTTCCACATCAGTTGGTATAATTTGAGCTATTTTTTTACCTTTTGTCGTAAATCTTTTATTTTTAAATTTTTTATTATACAGAATATTTTAAATCTTTTAGAATAATATTTTAAATAATAATATTTTAAATCTTTTATTATACAGAAAAACAATCACTGCCATAGCTTTAAACACACACACACACACACACACATCAACCATCCACCCACAGTATCATGATTAGAATGTCTCAAGGGCCCAACAGCATCAAGTGAGGAAGCTGGCCTATAAGAACACTGAGACAAATCTCTTTAAGATGTCATTCAGGTAGAAGTCACAGCTATCCAGAGTCTGGTCCTCAGCATAAGAAGGCCAGAGATAAATCTTTTTCAAAAATACACAACTGAATAGACTAAAGAGTATCAACTCATGCTAAGAGGCTGAAGTGGGAATCAGAATACCAATTTATTAATCAATCATAGAGAATATTCCTTTCCATTAATCAGAAAATTTGCACCAGAAGCCAGGATGCTGCTTCCCCAGTGCTAAGATACCTGAAATCCCAAATTAGTAATCAGTTTACCATAAGTTCGAACAAAGAGATATAAAGTTTGAAATTATCCATATCCAACATATGCCTTTCTAGTGATCAAAACTGTGGCTTTCGCATGTAGAGTCTCTCTTCCTAGGATATTGTTGCCCTAACAATGCAGACTTCTTGGTCTCTAAGCTTTCTTTTCCACATCCTTCCACATCCATTAAGTATTTCTCTAGATACGGTAAAATACAACTGATAGAGGTGTACCTTATGTGCATTATTATCCCTATTTTTCAGATTAATAACTCCCAGATAAAGTTGACTAAGCAACTTGTCCATGGTCACAGCCAATATAAGGCAAAGCAGAGATTCAAAGCCAGATCTCAAACCAAAGCCTGTGCCTTTAACTTGCAGTAAATAATGTCTTCAAAGTGTCTTTCCCTGGGCCTCCCACCTACCAGTACGATTTAAATGCCCCTACTTAGTGTTCCCATAACACCCTAAGCACACCATGACTGTAACTTTTGTTATACAGATCTTTCTCACTACACTGAAACTTTGTGAGGACAGGAAGCCTATCTCATTCACCTTTGTATCCCTAGTGTGCTATCTATCAAGGTGAATATGCAAATTAACTTGTCCAGTGGTTTAATATAAAAATCACCAAACTGAAGGCCTTGAACTAACCTTAGGAAGGTCACATCTTAAGCCCATCAACAAATACCTTATCTAAAAAATGGGATGAAATGTATATATACAAGTTGGCTTAGCTCCTTTCTACATTTAAAAAGCAGTACCATTGTAGATGGGCCCTCATTTTTTATAGACTATCTTACTAGTTTGAATTAGTAGAAATAAAATTGAAGTCCTCATTTATCTTCTGTACACAACATATACAAATAATAGGGAGCTCAGAAAAAGCTTCCTCTTTTCTGAAAGGAGACAACTATCATCTGTACCAAAATCAAATAGTGGCACCCTCCTCTGGTGAATGTTACAGGAGCTAAAACAACACAAAAGACAACAATTAGATGGTGGGGTTTTCTTTGAATGAAAGAAAAAGCAAGAAAGAAAATACCTAATATTATTTGTTATTATCACATTCCCAATAGCAACTAAAGAACTACCTTTTACATTACTTTTCTTATTTTGCCCTAAAACAAAGCCAAGATGAATGAACTGGCTACATACTATAGGAGATTACAGATAGAACAATTACTCTATTTTTAAGGAGGGTACCTATACGTGTAAAATTCTTCTATTTAAATAAAAACATTTATCATGTCCCTTTTCTGGATGATACATTTACCAGAAGATAGTACTGGAAATTTTTCAACCTGAAATCTGTTTAGGTCCACAACTTCCAGGTTTTAGAATATCAACTTAAAAGAAAATTTAAAATACTCATTCACTTACACGTGCAGGCTCAAAATATGTCAGTACCACACACCCAGGCAAGCACAACCCAAAGTTTCACAACATTAATATTACATCTGGACCTTTAAATTAAAAATAAATCTGTGCTTTCTAAGACCAGAAGCAGATTAACAGCTGCCCAATTTTAATTTAAAAATATATAATAAGTAGAAGCTTTATTAAATGATTTAAAAGTCTAGGCTAGGCATATAAAATGAAAATAGAGACATTCTGATCAAACCAAGAAAACAATTTAGTCATTGTACTGGGAATATTATCATTCAAATATGTTTTTACCCAAGCACGGAGCATCTCTTCCCTCAATTAATTTCAGGTCTTTCACCTATCCTGTGACCAAGGGGAAAGGAACCCCACCCTACACAAAAAGCTACAAAATTACAACCAGTAACAAACCTTCATTTTGAAAGACAGAACATAGGGCTAGGGTGGATGGAAAATAGCAAAAATTGATTTCAATTCTACCAAATAAATTTTCCAACTAAGTTTGTCATTCCTGGCAAAGTTGGTTTAAGGCAGACAGATACAGTATCTGGGAAAGATTAGCAGAGTGGTGGGTGAAGTGACTTTATATCAAAGACAGAATGCAAATAAAATAACAACCAATTGAAAGCTTTCTCAATGTTCACCCAAAGCAAAGGCCAAAGAAAAAGCAAATCATGACCTGCTGACATCCCCTACAGCCCACCAGAGACCAGAGGACCAAAATGAGAGTTGGAGGGAAAGTTGGATGAGGTACAGAGCACGGGGAGTGGGGTGGGGTGGGGGACTCATGAAGAGGGGGTGGCAAAGGGGGCAGAGGGAATATGAGTAAAAAAGTATCCTGTAAAAAAAAAAATAGTATGCAGCATTGAAACTCTTACCAACTGCCAATTGAGAGAGATGGGGTGGCTGACTGATGCGCTTGGGAGAATGGCGCTGGAGCCACATTTGCCACTCACTTCCCCTGGGCCAATGCCCAAGGACCAGAGCCGACCCTCGCCCCTACCTCCAGGAAATCTGAGCCCCGGCGCGCAATCAGGGTGCCGCAGAAATGCGGCAGAGGAACCCGAACCGGCCTCCAACATCATCTTTTGCCCCAGATGAACCCCAAATAAAGGAGTTTAGAAGCAGGGAGATGCCTGCGCACCAAGCCGGCCAGGGCGCCCCGACGAGATCTGGGCACCGCCGCCTCTGCGGGCATTGCCACCTCGGCAAAGGCCAGAGGCATCCCGGTCCCGTGCCACGATCCAGCTAAAAGCAGGCGACCAGTGAGGCGCTACTGTCAACTGGCCCGATTGCACTTGCAAAGTTAATGGAGTTGGGAAGAAGCGAAGAGCTGCCCTTCGGGTTCTTCCTCTAGGAGAACGGGATGGGAAGGAGTCACAGCTTCCTTCATCTTCAATGAGCCCTCACTGACACGGCTCAGCAGATTTTGTCTCTTTTCCCTAAAGAGAATCAAAGGTATTTTCTTTCTTCTTTGTGCCTAGCTTAGCCTCAAACCCTAGAACAGGGGCGCTGAGGCCCTGGCCAAAGTTCACAGCAGAAACCATAAACTCTCCTTGAAAAACTAGCACAGTCATTTGCTGGGTTCTGGCCTTGGGAAACCTCAAATTATGAGGCACAAAATAGATTGTGGACGACCCTCCCTCCCCCAAATTGGCCACTGAGACCAAGAGGTCTGGACCCAGCAGTATTTTTTGGCAAGTTGAGCCACATTTGGATCTAGTGTCTTTGTCCAGCCGGGCACCAGGTCATCACCACGCCCCTCGCACCCAGTCCCTACCCCGCTGCTCACACATCCTCTTGTTTACGCACACCCACACAAACAAAACCCCAGAGAACTCCTACCTCACCCCCGTGTCCGTCAAAGATCCCGAAGATAGACGGGTGCGTCTTGTTGGCTAGGTCCGTAAGAACTTCAAATCGGTCCTCCATGTGGTCTCTCCGGCCCTGGATGGAATACACAGCCACGTTGTGGCTCTTAAACTCCCAGGTCTTGGAAAACTCGGCCTCCAGGACGTCGAGCCCCCCGAGCCGATCGTTCTGCATGATCTCGGCCACCTTGCCCTTCACCATCTTCACGGCGTCCCGGCTGGACTTGACGATGGTCTTCACCTCGTCCGTGTGGAAGAAGTAACTCCACAGTGCCAAGCTGATGCACAGCAGGAAGAGCGTCTCGGGTCTCAGCAAGAAGTAGCGCATGATGCGACCCAGCAGAGACAGCAAAGTCATTGTATCCTCTATCATTTATTATCGCTACAGCCCCAACCACCAGCAGCGACGCGCGCCCCGAAGGCTCGCCGGGTCCCGGGGCACTGCGGGGACAGCCCGCGGGGAGGGAGGCGGAGCAGCAGCCGAGGCTTGGGGGAGGAGACTCGCGGAGCCGGGCAGGAGGCGGACGAGCAGGCTGCTCCCAGCCCGCACGGCGAACAGAGGCAGTTTCCCTTTTGTCTCCCGGCCTCGGCGGCAAGGAGGCCCGCGCCTTGCGCACCGGCGCCTGTGCCCGCGGATGTGCCGCCTCCCCTCCACGCGCCCCTTTGTGAGGCGGCGGCCGAGACGGCAAAGGTGGCAGCAAAGCAGCAGCCGCGGGTGCCCGAGCTGGGCTAGAGGAATCAAGTTAAAGTTGCGCCGGGCGAGTCTACGGTGGTGGGCGGGAGAATTCGGAGGCGCTGGCGCCCGCGCGGCCCTTCCTCCGGTGCCCCCTCGCCGCTCTGGGGAGAGATCAGCAGCAGGTGAGGAGGCGCGGGGCGCGAGAGCCCAGCGGGCAAGGGATGCACGTCCCCTGGGTCGCCGCGGCAGGGGAGCGCAGAGCCTGCCGAGCGCTCCGATTCCTTCAGACACCCCGGGAAGCCCCCAGAGAATAAAAGTTTTGCGGGAGCCTGGGCAGAGGCGGGGGTACGCGGAGCCCGGCGACGCAGCACGATCCGCGCCGGCGGGCTCAGCCAGCCTCTCCCCGATACCTCCCTGCTTCTGCTCGGCACCGCTCGGCTCCGCTCGCGCGCTCCCTCCTCTCGCCCCGGCTCGCGCTCGCCCCGCCCCGCGCGCACTCGCCCCGCCCCGTCCCTCCCCTGGAGCTGGGACTCCAGGCCCGAGGTGCTCGCGCCGAGCTGTCAAAGGCTGAGGCAGCTCCGCCGAGGCTGGCTGGCCCGCCGCTCCGGGCCGTTCAGACGAACCGAGGGGGAGAAAAGGGGTGCGTCCGCTGCCCAGGTCAGGTAGATGGCCTTTCCTCCCTCCTGGGCGGGCTCCCAGGACAAAATAATACTAGTCCTGGTCGTCTGAACGGTGGTTTTCTCGAGAGCTATTGTCGCCGGCTGGAAAGCAAAGTGCCGCACGTGAGCGTTCCCCCCTCCGGCTGGTAGCACTGTAGTGCGGTCCCGGCCTCGCCTGGCATAAGGCAAGCGAGAAGGGACGCACTTCTCCAGGCTCGCAAAGCGAGGCGGAGAGGATCCGACCGTTGGGTTCTGTGACAGAGGCCTGCCGGGATCTCAAGAGAGGCGGAGAGCGAGCCTGAGGCCTAGAACCTTTCTCGCGACGAGAAAGACCCTCCCGACGACAGCAGGATGTGAGCACTCGGAGCCCCAGGGAAGTGAGCTCTGAGGATAACCTCGGGAGGGGCGAGGATGGGCTGGCCTCCCTGAGGGCTGCGGCCGCCCTTGGAGCAGAGGACTAACCGCGAAGGCCTTCGGTGGTGGCAGCCCTTCGGCGGAGAGACTCAGAGCCTCCTAGTGGAGCCACGGGGCGCTCCCGACCCCGCCGCGGGGCGAGAGCTGTGCCTGGGCTGTTCGAGTTTCAGGATCCTTTTGAAGCTCCAAACTCGAGGCCTCCTTCCACCTGCTCAGTCATCGCCGGAGAAAGTGCAGTCGGGGCGGGAGTCTCTCGATGAGCGGAAGTGAAGGGCCGCAGAGAAGAGTACGGGCTTCCCGAAACCATCAAGGATAACTTGTTGAAATACAGGCAGGTGTCGATGGCCTTGAAGATTTGGGGGAAATGAACAATGTACAAATCAGCTTAAAATACAGAAAGAAGTGAGCTTTAAAGGAAAAGAGTCACTCTCGCTACCCCTGTCCAGGAAGAAAAGTGCTGATCTGCCCCTTCCAGTCCGCTAGACTGGAGAGTAGAGGCTGCCTGACCCAAGCCCAGCCAGTGTCTGTCTCCCCAAGTATTCCTGCCTTGGTATGATCCCGACTACGTTTTTAAGAAATAAATAAATAAATAAATAAATAAAATAAAAAAGAATAAAATACTGGAAGGAAATACACCAAAATGTTCAGTGTGTTTAACTACAGTAGTAGATGATATGTGGTTTTCATGTTCTGCCCCTGGACTTTTGTGTGCTTTTTACAACTTTTCCAAAATATTTACAAAAAGCATGGATTGCCATCATAACCAAAAAAAGAAAGAAAACTTTGACATTTAAATGGCATATACAGTATGTTCTCAATTACATAAGCATGCATAGAAAAGACAGGAAGGAAATACGAAGAACTGTTAACAGTATGTTGTTGGTTTTGTTTTTTTGTTTGTTCATTTTTTGAGAGAGAGAGAGCATGAGAGTGGGGGAGGGTCAGAGGGAGAAGCAGACTTCCTGCTCAGCAGGGAGCCCGATGCGGGACTCTATCCTGGGACTCCAGGATCATGACCTGAGCCGAAGGCAGTCGCTTAACCAACTGAGCCACCCAGGCGCCCCAACAGTATGTTGTTTTTGACAACTAAGATATGGTCCCCTATTTTGTTTTGCACTTTTTGGTATATTCCATCTGATAAATAGAATAAACAGTTTTGAAATAAATTAAGTCATTCTGTTCAAAAGTCATAAGTCATGAGATTCCAAAATGAGATAATGAATTTAAAAAGCCTTTAGGAACTATAAAGCAAAAGTAATACATTAGTGTTGTCATGAAGATATGAGTTTACATTCTTTCTTTTTTTTTTTTTTAAAGATTTTATTTATTTATTTGACAGAGAGAGACACAGGGAGAGAGGGAACACAAGCAGGGGGAGTGGGAGAGGGAGAAGCAGGCTCCCGGCAGAGCAGGGAGCCCGATGCGGGACTCGATCCCAGGACCCTGGGATCATGACCTGAGCTGAAGGCAGTCGCTTAACCAACTGAGCCACCCAGGGGCCCGAGTTTACATTATTTCTTACTGTAAATTAGCAAACGGCTTTTGGGTGCATTATCAGTTTCTCTGTACATGAACCTTTCTCTTAAGGCAAAGGCACCTTCCAGATAAGTTGATCAAGATTCCAGAACTACAAGTCCAACCAGGCCCTGGAGCAGAAGTAAAATTCCAAACCTAGGGGCCCATCCAGCCTGTCCACAACATTACTATATTGATGATAGCAGGAGATACTCATGAGAGGCATGACCTGTGTTTCTTCCATACCTAAATAAAGAAGAGAAAGGACCATACTGGTTTCCCTGGAAGTTAAATAGCAAAAGGAGGTCTTGACTTGATAAATCTAGATGCCCTGTGGATTCTGTGGAGATAAGCTTTGACATTTACATCTAAATAGTTCATTTTTGTGAAAAAATCAATAAAATGATTTTTCCAGCAGACCCTATAGGCATTTTCTCATTTCTTTTAAGAAATTCGTATCGTTTACATAGTAACTTTTAAAGGCCTAATAAAGCGTTTTGTTAGAGGTCACTGTGAATGTTAATGTATTTGAGAAAAAGACCTTCCTCTAGTGACAAACTAACATTTGCATATTCCTAGAAATTATAAAGGTTTTTCATGTATATCAATTTATTTCCATTCTCATAACAATCCTAGGAGGAAGATAAAGGAGCTATTATCTCTGTTATAATATGAGGAAAATGAGGCACAAAGATGTTAACTGAATGCCACAATTCAGTATAAGAAGTTGGAAACTCAAACTCAGTTCTTCTGACCACCAATTCAATCCTCTTAGCATCCATTGATTGCCCAGTGATACTGAGATGATTAGTCTAATTTTTATGCTTCTCTAGTAACATTTCAGTGGCTCTTTGTTACAGAAATCTGAAAAAGAGTACACAGGCTCTTATCCCACAGTTCTGACTTTAACCTTTGACTTTAGCCTTGTCAGCACTGCACTGTTAAGTACCTCACCCACAGAGAATATGTGCTGGGCAGTGGACAAGTACAAGTAAACTGTCCTTCATCTCTACATAAAAGCCTAAAAGATTTGTTGCTAGAGTAAAATACTGTCTGAATTTCACAGGGAAGAAAAGAGTACCATAGACTGTGCCTTGTGCAAATACTGTACCATTACAGGTGACATAGTAATGAACCAAGAGCTAATTGCAATCCTAGGTTTTCATGAAATACAGTAATAGTAATAAATATTTACCAGGTAATTACCATTTTTAACTCTGCAATGAACTCATGTCAGCCTTGCAAGAATATAAACAGGGGCGCCTGGGTGGCTCAGTCGTTAAGCGGCTGCCTTCGGCTCAGGTCATGATCCCAGGGTCCTGGGATCGAGCCCCGCATCGGGCTCCCTGCTCCACGGAAAGCCTGCTTCTCCCTCTCCCATTCCCCCTGCTTGTATTCCCTCTCTCACTGTGTCTGTCTCTGTCAGATAAATAAAATCTTTTAAAAAATTAAAAAATTTTTAAAAATTTAAAAAAAATTAAAAAAAGAATATAAAGAACAAAATATATAGCTTTTAGAAGTAACACATTCTCAGAAAAAAACTTTCAGAATTGTAGCTTTTAGGTTTAAGAAATCTTTAAAACAGAGTTTGATAACAAATCTATTTTCTGTATGATGTCGTTCTATGATGTCCTCATTTCTTTTTGTTTTTGCCACTTATAACAAAGTTGTAAAAATTAAGTAAAATGACTTATCAGGGGTGGGAGGATGGGTTAGCCTGGTGGTGGGTATTGAGGAGGGCACGTTCTGCATGGAGCACTGGGTGTTATGCACAAACAATGAATCATGGAACACTTCATCTAAAACTAATGATGTAATGTATGGGGATTAACATAAGAATAAATAAATAAATAAATGACTTATCAGCTCTGAATGATGAATGTAATAAAAATATCCCTGAAATAAATTTTAAATTAATCTTCTATACATGTAGAAATTCTCTGCACATTTTTCTATTTCCCAATTACGAGTTTGATTTGTATTCTGTATTGTTTATATTTGTGTTCTACATCATTCATATTTGTATTCTGTATTTTTCCTGCCTTTTGCATACAAATATATACTGAGTATTGAGTAGTATTCTTTTACTAATATTCTATCAGTATACATCTATATTTTTAAACTATACATACAAAAGGGTGCATGAAGCACAACAACCATGAGTACTACACCCATGAACCCATCATCCCACCTAAAAACCAAACTGTGACCAATCTCTGTACCAGCCTACGAGTTTCTTTCCCTATCCCACTTCCCTCCTTGTCCTCCACAGGTAACCGCTATCATGAATTTTGTGTTTTACCATCCCCTTGTCTTTTTAAAAAATAACGTCATCATATATGTCTGCATCCGTAAGTAATATATTTTTTTAGTTTTGCTTGGTTTTAAGCTTTTTATAAAACAGGTATCTTACTGTGTGTAGTCCTCTGTTTTTTTTTTTACTTAATACTGATTTCTAGATCCTTCCATTGCATATAGTTCATTTTCACTGCTCCATAATATTCTACTGTGTGACTATTCTACAATTTATCTATCTTCCTTCTATAAACATTTAAGTATCCAGTTTTTTGCTCTTATGATCAATGATTTCATGACTAATCTTTGTACTATCTCTTGGGATATGTGTGTAAAACTTTCTCTACAATATATACCCAGCAGTGAAATTACTGGGTAGTTGGGAATGAAAATGTTCAACTTTACAATTTGGGGCCAAATTATTTTTGAAAATACATTGTTCTCATTTACACTCCCACCAACAGTGTGATCAAAGCTGTTTCATAAAAAGGACCATTACTATAAATTCTATCCTAAATGTGATTTTCAACATTGGTCTTTAAGTAAATGATTAACCATGATCGTGACTATTAACCCATTTTTAACCTTCAGTGCTTCTCATAAAACCTTCTTGGATGTACAATTCAATAATAAATCTTCAGTTTTAAATGCACTTTAAGTGGAAATGAATCTGTTTTAGTAGTACATCTAAAAAAATAAATTCATCATTTTAAGTAAGTATAATACATCAATCTGGACTTGTAATTTTAATATCTCAATTGTGGGTCAAATGGAAAACTAATCTGACGGACACCAATTATGTTACGGTGTAATACGATTTTATTTCACTGGACTCCAAAAACACAGGGTCCTTTTCTATAACCCATGTTTTTGTATTAATTACAAAGATATATCAAGGAGACCTCTTTTCTGAATAAGATTTTTATATCATTGCAAGTCTGTGTACATAAACCACACTTATCCTAAGAATCCTTCATCTAATTACCCTAGGCTTCTCTATGATAATCTTCAAACAAGCTTCCAAAATTATAAAGTTAATCTAAAGCATTACCTAAATTTTTATCCTAATTAACACACATCAACATTCTAGCTAATTTATAATGTGAAACATTATGAATAGTTGAATAATCTTGCTTAAAACCCCTAGATGACTTCTCAGTGCTCTTAGAACAAAGGCACAAGTCTTAGCAATGGCCTTCTTGTCCTTCTCAGCCTTATGCCGTGGCACCTGCTCCCTCAGCCCATCCACTTCAGCCACATTTGCCTTCATACAGTTCCTATAAAGCATCAAGCTCACTTTTGACTCAGGACCTTTATTCATGCAGTTCCATTTAGCTGGTATGCTCACTTTTCCCAAGCCCACTCTTCCATCCACACTTCCTAGTTACCTATCATCCCTCAGATCTCAGCTCTATATCACTCCCTCAAGAGCTCTTCCTGACTCAACAATCAAAATGAGGTCCCGCTTCTCTCTGTCATGGCAACCTGTACTTTACTTCAGAGTGCTCATCAAAGTTGTACATATATATTTTGTGTGATTTTATGACGTTAATGCCTGCTCCCCACCCTGACTCTCACTATAGTTTATATGCTCCATGAGAGCAGGAACCATCTCTGTTTTGCTCTCCAGTGTACCTGCAGCACCTAACACAATGCCTGGCACACACTAAGCACTATAAATATTTGTTCATGAATGAATGAAGGTAGTTATTCTAAATCATTATTTCAGCCCCACTCAAATTCTGTCTACTATTGCTGGTAATAAGTGAAACTAATCACTGTGCCTTTGAATCCTGGATAGCAATAAAAAAGAAAAGTCAAAGAACAACTCACCCATGGGTAGTTAAAAATTGATTTTACTAACAGACAAAATGTTAAAGGCCATTCAGGGTTGTTTTGTTTTGTTTTGTTTCGTTTACATTGTTGCTCTTCTTAAGATCATACTTTCATTACGACACAGGGAAATTCTTTGCAAGAACATTTTTACAAAATGAGTGTCCTTTGTCCATTTTTCTACTGGGATATTTGTCTTTTTTCTTTTGAAGTGTAAAAGTTTTTTTTTATCTTAAAGCTACTATTCAAACTGTAAATATTTTTCCCATCTTATCATTTACCTTTCCGTTGTTTTTGATGCTTTGAAATATAAGGAGCTTTGTTTCTGGTTTTGTTGCTTATATTTTATTTTTATTAATAATCTGTGCCTTTTATATCATGCTTAGAGTGGACAAGCAAGCTTTTTATTCCTCCATGCACACCAGGATCTCCAATGCACTCAGGATACATTTCTCCAGCTATTTTTCCTACCATTCCCAATACACTGTGCAGTATAACTCATTAGCAAACAAAGGTGCTAATTGAGAAGGGCAAGCTATATAGGGTAGTTTATGTGAAGTGCCCATACACCAAATGTAGGCTACTAGTTTCCAAACTTTAGAATAATTGCACAAATTTTGAAGTGATTAGTCTCCAACAGCAAATATTTTTAAGGACAAAAGTCATTTAGTTGAATGTTTGCGTTTGCCAGTGTATTTAGTTTTATTTCAGCACATTATGCTTATCACTTGTGGTACACATAGGTTAAAATGCTGATTTACAATAGGATATTTTAAATTGCTAAACAGACTGTGGTATAGTTTTATTTTCTTTACAAAATATAAATTTGCATACCACATAAAAGGAAGTGGTAGCTTTGTCTAATGGCAAGGAAGTGAGTTAGATAATCTCATTTGTCCAAATCAATTTATTATGTCTTGATAGCATACCATGCTAGGCACCAACATTTCCTCCACTTTGCCCCTAGTGTGTGCCAATCTCTGCTCTGGACAGGTTACGCTTTTTTGTAAGAAAAAATGATATACTATCTTATCATAGGTCCCCAAGAAAACAGAGCCCGAGGCAACACTAATATGCCATCTCTTCATTTGTGGGGGCGCAATACCAGGAAGTAAAGTGAAGGGGAAAGGGAAATGAATCCAGAAAAGAGGGGAAGATATACAAGGTGGTACATTATTGCTGGCCACAACTACACCAGAAAACAGCTGAGTGCTCACTCTCGGACATTCATCTCTCAAGAAGCTACATGGAAACATTGCATCTCAAAACAGTTCATGGGGGGCGGGGAGGAAGAGAGAAGTATTTATTTGCCTGTTTCTTCACATCTACTCTTCTATTGGTCAAATTTTACCCGAAGGGGCACCAACTCCCCATACTCCCCAGCTGTTACTCAGCCCTCTGGGCAGCTGTTAGACATGCCAAAGCCCATGTTGACCAAGGGGGCTTCCTCTGAGTGAGGTGAAGATCAAGAGGGAGTCAGCAAGAATCAGGGAAAAAACCAGGACACTCTTGCCTGCATACCTGGAGCCTCATCACTGGTCAGACCAGTGCATGTCATGCGTACTAAGCAATCTTGCAGCATGTGGTGCCTCAGGAGTGACAATGAGGCCCCAGGGAGGCAGATGAGACAGATGTGGGCTGAGGCGTGAGGTGAGGTGCTAATGAGTTGTGCTGTGAGCATGGGGGACTAGTAACAACTATTGCAGAGAGCCCAACTGCCGACTAGTGAAATGCCATGACAACACAACTTCCAAGGTAAGCTCCTTGAGAGCCTTCCTCCAATAATGATCATAATCTCCTCTCTGCAGCCCATGAGAATGTGGTTCGTGTCAGGCAATCTTCCCAGGGATCATCAGCGGCCTTGAGCAAAAAGCCATCTTCAAGAAAATCCGGGAAGTTTCATAAACTAAATCTAGTACCTACGCAACCAGAAAATAATTAGAGATCAGTGCAGGGCAGTATAAGTCTATCCCACAAAACATCTTCCCAGTTAACATTTTCCTAGTAGGATGCTTCTTGATTTCAGTGGTTTTCAGCATATTTACAAAGTTGTGCAACCATCACCACTCTCTAATCCCAGAATGCTTTTCTCACTCCCAAAAGAAAGTCTGAACACATTGGCAGCCACTCTCATTTGCCCTTCCTCCAGCCCCTGTCAACTGCTAATCTGTTTTCTGTCTCTTTATTTGCCTATTCAGGACATCCCATGTAATCGGAGTCATACAGTTAGTGGCCCTTTGTGAGTGGCACCTTTCACTTAGCACATTTTCAAGGTTCATCCATGTTGTAACGTGTATCAGAACTTCATTCCTTTTTATGGCTGTATAATATTCTATTGTTTGTACATACACCATTTTGTTTATCCACTCATCAGTCAATGGACATTTTGTTTTTTCCACATTTTGATACTTCTTGATTTTTAACACTCAAGTTCCATCCATGTCACATCTCCTGAAATATCGTTTTCCAGCAATGTTTATATAGGAAAAATTTATATTTCCATCCTCAATCTTAAACAAAATTATGTAGGAGGAAAGTAATGGTTTATATTCTAAATAAAATTGTAGAATGTCAGAATCATAGATATTTTGAAAAGTGTGCTGAGTCTCAATGAAGGGGATGTCCATCTGGGATATTTTTGGAGCTAAGAAATAGATTAAAACATCACAGTCATCTATAGAGCATAAAGTTTGTGGTAAGAAGTCTTGGGTTAGGTCCGTCAACAACAGAAACCTGACACAAGTATTTGGGTGCAAATACCTATTTGGTTAATAATCTGGGAAACACCAATAAAGAAGTAGTATAAATACACCCCTCGGCGTTACTCCACGTGAGGGGTAAGGGAGCCTCAGCCTTTATCCACCTACTCCCATCAGTCATTTGGTGAGAACTGCCCCCAGAGGGCATTAATTGGAAAACAGTTCTACCCTATAACAAAGTCCTGATCCTGTGGACTGTGGAAACCCTCAGGCAAAGACTCTCAGGTGCGGGCAGCTAGAAGTCAGAACGCTGCAGAAAAGGCCAGGGTCACAGATAATGTCTGCTAGTCTATTAGTCAGGGTTCTCCAAAGAAACAGAACGAGTAGAACCAATATAAGAGGATATATAGGAGGAGATTTCTTGTAGTAATTGGCTCACGCAGTTATGGAGGCCAAGAAGTCCCACAGTCTGCCACCTGCAAGCTGGAGAGCCAAGAGAGCCGGGAAAGCTGCCGGTGTGATTCAGTCTGAGGCCAAAGGCTTGAGAACCAGGAGCTTTGACGTCAAGGGCAGGAGAAAATGGATGTCCCAGAGTGAATTCATCCTTTCTCTACCTTTTTGTTCTTTTCTGGCCCTCAACAGATTGGATGATGCCCACCCACATTGGTGAAGGCAGTCTCTTTCCTCAGTCTACCAAATCAAATGCTAATTTCTTCCAGAAACATCCTTGAAGACACACCCCAAAATAATGTTTTACCTGCTATCCAGGCATCCCTTTGGCCAGTCAAATTGAGACATAAAATTAACCATCACGGCTGCAGAGGACAAGTAAACTGCACACATTACTGCATACAGAGCAATCATTAGTTAATTGCACGAATTTTTTTGGTGATCAGAAAGTGATGATTTGAGCAATTTACACCCTAACATGAGCATTTTATTTATTACTTTTAGATTTTTCACTGTGTTATGTTGCATTTTAGGATACGCTTAGCATTCACCAATACCCATTACACTTTTTCCGTTTAAAATAATAACAAATAGGACCTGGTTAGTGTCTGTTGCAAATAATACCGGATTTTCAGCACCAGAGTATTCATGTTCAGAGGGAGAGGCCTATTTAAAAGCAAATTCTATACTCTAGGTCAGATCACATTGTGTAAAAAGAGATCCTTATATGCTGTAGCAGGTAGGACACAGCCTGAGAGGAGAGTGTTCAGCGAGGAGGAAGAGCAGAATGTGTGCAGAGGGAGCATGACTGAGGTGGGGGGGGGTGCAGATGTATTGCTGAAACTCCGGTGATGTAGCTAACCACAGTATAATCTTCACTGAGCTACCCTTCACCAGCAGGTATTTAAACTCGTCTTTTGTTGAAATGTTCTTGAGACCACAGGAACCAGGCTCTGTCCTTATGCCCATGGAAACTGTTTACTAAACAACTGTCCTCTGACTTTTTAGAACAAATCAGAGATGCAGACAGAGCAATGTATGGCTACTCAGTAACTTTGTAACTGATCCTTAGGAAGCCAGTTATAAAAGATCATTTCCATTAATTCAGAAAATAAACATCAGACAAGATATTTTTTCTATTCCCCACGGTCTCAACCCCTTCTATCCCCTCAGAACACAAGGGGCATGACACACCCCACCGGTTTCTGGCGGCCTGGCCAGCACTTCTCTCCCAAGCAGCAGGCCCCCATGGCTGCTAATGACCTCTTGAGTTGGGGTGGAGGGGCCAGGGTTGAAGCTGGTGGAAGCTGCAGAGATACAACTCCCTCAGGTGTTGCAGATACCCTCTCTGTGGCCCGGAGAATGCACACCTCCAACATCAACTATAGCATAATTGATGACCCTGCACTGAAATCCATTGCAGAGTTTGGGCTGAAGCTGGACCTCCCACAAGCTATTCCCAGCCAAGGACTGAGTGCTCCAGAGCCAGTAAGGACCAAGACAGTCCCAGTCCTGGGAGACGTGGGACTTCTCTAGCACATGACTTTGGCTCTAGGACTCCCTGACAGCCTTGCTGAACTTCAGGCTGCAGGAGACCTAGGACACTTCCACCTAACCTCCCTTCTCGATCTCCTTCATTCAGAGTCAGACTTGCCTCAGACTTTGACGGCACTCCCAGTTTATCTGCCTTCCTCCCCATTTTCTCTCACTCAGAGGTTTCCCTTAATAAAATCCTTTCACATATAATCTCATTTTGGTGGCTGGTTCTCAGAGGACCCAGAATAACACATTTTCTTAGTTTATAACAACTGATTTAGATTCTGTTTACCCAGAAATTTTGGCACTGCCTCAGAAATAGAAAACTTGTAATACTCAGTTGTGAATGTTCTTCAGAATATTCCTCTAGCCAGAAGGTTGCTTTTCTACAAAGTTGGCTGCTACTCTTTACAATTTGCCCTGAAAATAAGCTCTTCCAGACTTAACGTCTCAGCTTTAATTCAACAAATCAATAATTATTTCCTAAATGATGCCATATCCACAAAACCTTTAAAAAAAAAAAAGCAATTGGTTTCCTTACACTCCCCTTTTCAACAACATAAGGCAATCAAAAATATGTTTATTTTTCTGGTACATTTTTGCTCATTTGAGATTTTTTTTTAAACAAAACTAAGAATATTTCTGGTTTCTAAAATACTGTTTGCTGAAGTGGTGATTCTTAACTTTTATTGGGTTCAGAGACCCTTCAGGGACCCTGCACTCACCTCAGAAAAAGACCTAGGCGTGCAAAATGTTACACAAAAACCCTAGGCTGAGGGTCTTTCTAGGCTAAGAGGCATTCCAGAATGTCCTAGTTGCTGCTCTTAGTTGAATATTTTTTGCTTCCTAGTCTGAGCTGCTTTTGAAAAGGGAAAGTCAATTTTGTTGTCCACACCGATTCTTTGGAATCTGTGTGTAAGTCAGCCTAACAAATTATATATATATATATATAAATATATATATATTATATATATAAAATATATATAAATATATATATAAAATATAACTTTATATATATATATAAAGTTATACATATATATAATATATATAATATATATATAATTGCCATATAATGGCAATTATCTCCATTTCATAGACAAAGAAGCCTAGGCACAGAGAGTTTGTAATTTATCCATAAATTGGATAAATTGTTACCTGTTGCCCAGGTAACAAATGACAGAGCCAGGATTCAGGCAATCTGGTCTAGACCCGAGCCCTTAACCACTACTCTATACGGCCCCTTTAGTTCCTGAAAGAGGAGAGGAAAGCTGAAGTCTATGGTCAGGGAGATATCGATGTTTTCCATCACTTGCACTTCCTACTTACAGTGTGAACCTAGCGCTGCTGTGGTTATGTAAAGTGCCCAAATTGTCTTTTCTAAAAACTGAAGAAAAAAAATAAAAGGTTAATTGCTTAGACCACAGACAATCTCAGAGCATTAGGAAAGAATTATCATTGGCTACCTCTTTCCTCCCTCTCCTAAGCAGCTTATTTATATACACATTGCACCACATTGAATTTTCAAAATCACCCTTCCAGTTCAGTCAGGGAATACATTTCCATAATAAAAGCAATTAGCTTGTAGAACGGTTTTTCTGAGAGAAAGTAGCAAATTTGTTATAGCTTTGGGCGTGGATAGCGTCACCTACCCGGGAATGGTTTCTAAAGGGAAAATCTTGGGCCAGCCAATCCTGGGACCCCAGCTTCTCTGTTCCCAGTCTGTACTGCTCTGGTCAAAATGATAAGGCCCTCTGAGGTCATCAGGGTCCTTTCTGAAATAGATATCACATTTTTTATGATTCCAGATGTCCAATAAATTTGAGAACTGGATTTACTCCGATCTATAATTTTGTACAATATACTGGAATTTTTGCCAAATCCGTCTGGGAAAATAAGTTGGCAGTATTTCCAGGTTTCAAAAGCAGGTGTGAAATAGATTTAATGTTTACAGGGTGATGAGTACCTAATCCAGGCTCTCAGATGACCATGGTTTGCCACTGAGCATCTTGTGCCAAGAATCCATGCAAACATAGGCTATGGATTTCAAGTGCCTCTGCAAATAGCTAGTTGTGTATCCTGCCAATTTTGCTTAATTTTCTGGTGCAAATGGCAGCTGTGTCAGTAAGTGTCTGTGGATTTGACTGAATTGCATTGCATTCTTTTTTTATACTAGTGTTAAAAAAAAAAAAAAAAGGACAAAACAGGTCCAAAATGGAGTTACTTGTGCTAAGCCCCACATCAGCAAACCAAGACTGAACACTTAATTTCAGCCTCTCCCAGGAATGCAATCTGAAACCGGTAAATCTGGAATTTCCTGCTCAGCCCTAATATGGTAATCCACCTGATAGACCCACTCCCCCCCCAAGAGAAAGATAAGGTAATCCACTCTTTCCCTGTTCCTGCCCCCTTCTGCCTTATATAAAGTCTCCCATTTTGTAGTTCTTCAGAGTTCATTTCTATTTGCTAGATGGGATGCTGCCCAATTCATGAATTGTTGAGTAAAGTCAGTTTGATCTTTAGATTCACTCAGTTGAATTTTGTTTTTTAACACTAGTAATTTTGGATTTCAGAAAACTGAAGGTGTTGAAAAGAGTTCACAGATTTTTAAATTTTCCATTAACATTTTTAAAGAGCAAAGAGTTTGACATTTCTCCTGATGCAGCTGCTTTAAATCACTATTGATTGCCTTGACATCTAGTTCTAGAAATAAACAGAAGTCTTATCTCACAAATGTTCAAACTAGGACTTCACAGAGGTTTACAGACAGCCAGATCTATACTTAGTTCACCAAATCTCGTGCTTTATTGGTAACCCATGGGCCTAAGGTCATTGATTATCTCCATCTAACACTCTTTTGAGAGTATCAGTAAATTTTATTTATTTATTTTTAAAGAGTTTATTTATTTAATTGTGAGAGAGAGAGAGCACAAGCAGATGGAGAAGCAGGCAGAGGGAGAAGCAGGCAGAGGGAGAAGCATGCTCCCCGCCGAGCAAGGAGCCCGATGTGGGATTCAATCCCAGGACCCTGGGATCATGACCTCAGCCAAAGGCAGATGCTTAACCGACTGAGCCACCCACACATCCCGAGAGTATCAGTAAATTTTAAACACATTTTTAAAAGTTATAATTCCAAGTTCATGGAGTTGACACTTCGTGCTTAGGTCCCAGCATTTCATCTCTCCTTGCCAACCTCCAGTTTCGATTTAGGGACTTCTTAGAAATTTGATTCCATCCTCAGCTCCTAAGATGGAGCATGTGACTTAAGCTAAGCCAATGGCTCAATCAGTTTGAAGGGTGGGGTTAGGTCTGAAATAACTGTAAAATTTTGCACCATGAAGAAAGACAGCCTGAAGAAGAAGCCAAAACATGGGGAGAATGGAGTTGAGAACATCAGGCTAGAAAAGAGCCAGATTACTGATGACCTCAAGAAGTCCCAAACCCCCTGAAGCCTGCCCTACCTCTGAACTTCTCATTTAAATGAGCCAATGAGGTCCTTTTATTGTTTAGATCTGAGATGTGGCTTCTGTTACTTATAATTTAGAACTTTGCAGTAATAGTCTTGCAAGGTATAAACCGGTACACAGAGAAAGTTTCTTAATATTGGAACACCATCTGCCACACTTTATGAAGTAGGATGCTTTTGGCTGCAACTATAGAATATCTATCTAAAAGTGGCTTAAACAGTAAGATCCAGGACTGCCATGTTGTACAAAGTGAATGGTTCTCCCTAGAGTTATGCAATATACTGGTTTTGATAAGGCTATAACATCACTTCATAAGAAATTCAGAGGTAGGCCTGAAACAGAGTCAGTTAATTTGCAACTCAGTAAGATCATTAAAGACCTCGATTCTTTCATCTTTCCATTCTGCATCCTCAGTGGTTTGGCTTGGTCCTTTGTAGTCCCAAGATAGCTGACAAGGAGAACAACATTTTCTCAGAAGTGCCCTGCAGACTTTGACTCATAGCTCATTGACCAGAACTGAACCACCTCCCTACACAAAAGCAAAGATGAATGGGATTGGAAAAAATCATAATTTATGTTTTGGGGCTCAGAAGGATCCCACCTTCCTTGTGTACATTGCCACCTGATAATCTGAAGAAAATCAGGGTTCTTAACAAGGCTGCATGGGCAA
Organism: Neomonachus schauinslandi; assembly: GCF_002201575.2. Classification (NCBI taxonomy): domain Eukaryota; kingdom Metazoa; phylum Chordata; class Mammalia; order Carnivora; family Phocidae; genus Neomonachus; species Neomonachus schauinslandi. The sequence goes on from NC_058403.1 coordinate 101,259,415, forward strand.
CTAACAGTGTTGCCATATCCACCAAGGGTATCATCAAAAATACTTGTTACAGGTTTGTTTCTAGCATACTAGAGTTTATCCTACACATTCTTTCTACGACAGGGGGAAAAAAATGGATGGAACCTAGACTATTTTGTAACCTTAGGTTGTAATCTGATTTGAAAATAAGTACATCTTTAAAAGTTACTACAGATTTCTGAGTTCATTATTTTGTTAAAAATTGCTTGTGGAGTACTTCCTTATGTAACAGAAGCCATCCTGAAATGAAACTAGTTGGAAAAAAATTCATTGTTCTGTGTAGTTGCAGCTGTACCTGAAATAAAAATGTTATTGATGACTGAAAAAAAAAAATTGTTAGAAATTTGTTTATGTTCTACCTTGAGAGAAATATTTCTCTCCAAATACCCAAAGCACAATCATAAAGTGAAAAGAAAAAAGTAAAATTCAGGGATGTCTGGGTGGTTCAGTCGGTTAAATGTCTGCCTTTGGCTCAGGTCATGATCCCAGGGTCCTGGGACTGAGACCCACATCAAGACCCACAACGAGTCCCGCATCAGGCTCCTTGCTCAGCAGGGAGCCTGCTTCTCCCTCTCCCTCTGCCTGCCACTCCCCCAGCTTGTGCTCTCAATCTCTATCAAATAAATGAATAAAATCTTTTTTTAAAAAAGTAAAATTCAGATTTGAGTTTTTAATATTCATTTTATTATGTGTCAATTATACCTCAATAAAGTTGTTAAAATAATCAAGTTATAATTAATAGTGGTATCCTGTCATACCTGATCCATGATTGATTGATTGATTCATTGATTGATTTGAGAGAGATAGAGAGAGCCAGGGTTGGGGGAGGAGGAAGGAGGAGTGGAAGAGGGGACAGAGGATCTTAAGCAGTCTTCACGCTCAGCACAGAGCCTGAGGCGGGACTCATCTCATGACCCTGAGATCGTGACCTGATCCAAAATCAAGAGTCCAACACCTAACCAACTGAGCCACCCAGGCACCCCGATCCATGTTTTAATATTAAAACACAAAGTCCCTGGACCTCAGTGAATTCAAGATCAAAGATATTGAACAGAAGAGGATGCTCAATTACCTGTTGTGCAAGCAAGGTGTATCAGATCAGGAAGTTAATATCCTCTCAGTATCTTCCCTCGAGGAAAATAAGTTGGGAACCCGAGAGTAACTAAAATATTTGTTCCATATACTTGTGATTCAAGATATATTATTGTAAAACCTAGTTGTATTTATAAAATTAGAAACAAAGTTTAACCAACGATAACTTAAGAAGTGACATATAGGGGCACCTGGGTGGCTCAGTCGTTAAGTGTCTGCTTTTGGCTCAGGTCATGATCCCGGGGTCCTGGGATCGAGTCCCACATCGGGCTCCTTGCTCAGCACAGAGCCTGCCTCTCCCTCTACCTGCCTGCCACTCCCCCTGCTTATGCTCTCTCTCTCTCTCTCTCTCACTCTCTCTGTGTCAAATAAATAAATAAAATCTTTAAAAAAAAAAAAGAAGTGACATATAGAAGAAACAAAAAAATTAGAAAAGAAAAAGGAAACTGAACTAAGGAAAAAGGGAAATACAGAAAGGGAAAGCAATAAAAATAATTATATTTCTTAAATTGTATATGTCTAGCTACCATTAAAAAAAACCCCAAATATAAGTGACATCTATGTTTTCAGAGATATTACTATACATATACTACAACTTCTTTTGAATTTTTTAATATCATCAGTCCCTTACTATCGAAATTACATTTGCCATGCCTTATTATTTGTTTTGCATTAAATTGTTCTCACAGTAACCAAATACATACTGTGGGTTTCTGTGAATGTTCTGATGTATGGTTTTCCTTCAGTTCTAATACATTTAGATTAGTATGATTTTTTTTTTTTTGCTACTCCAGAATGGATTCTAGTAATGGAGAATTCTAGTAATATTTTCACTTTTCTAATAAACGCTCTTAGGCTCCACTTATTTCAACACACATCTACTACCTTTTTATTGTTTTGCTGTTTATAATGTCAGTTGCAAACTCTGTCAGGGAAAAATTTGGTCCCGTATAGAGAAATTCTGTCTAAACATCATGGTAGATAGTAGTAACAATTGCATTGTGGCTACTCTTTGCTTGATATAATTTAGTTTATACTCATTAATCAAAAGTGTAGATTGTTGCTTCTGAGATGCATCATTTTCTAGTGTCACATCCTCTACATTTATCTCTCTTTAATGGGAGTTAAATTGACACATGTTTTTTATGTCCACATGGATTCCAAATGGTAGCCTCTAAGATAACTCCCAACAATCCCCCACTCCTGGTATTCATGAACTTGTGCAGTCCCATCCTTGAGTGTGGGCTGGACCTGTTGACTCACTTCTAAAGAATAGGATGTGGCCAAAGTGATAGGATGTCACTTCTGAGATCAAGTTACAAAAAGACCGTGGTTTCCATCTTGGACCCCCCTCAGAGGGAAGGCAGCTGCCATGTTGTGAGTACCCAGTGGAGAGGCCCACATGGTAAAGAGCTGATGGAAGCTTCCAACTCATGGCCAGCAAGTAACTGAGGCACTTCAGTCCAACACCCTATGAGGAACTGAATACCATTGACGACACAACACACGAGTGAGCTTAGAAGTGGATCCTCCCCTAGTCAAGCCTTCAGATATTATCCTGACTGCAACTTGAGCCAGAAACACCCTACTAAGCTGTACCCAGACAAATGTGACCCAGAGAAACAGTGAGATAATACATGTTTTATGTTTCAGCCTCTAAATTCAGAGATAACTTGGTAAGCAAGAATAAATAACTAATATAGTGGCCAATTCAGTCCTTACCCCCCTCAAAAACTGGATTGAGAACATTGTAAAATGGACTGTCAGCTCTGAGAAAAGGAGAATGAGTTCAAGGTTATCAACTCACCTTTTGACACAGCCCCACTCTTTTTATTTTAATGGTGAGGTGGAGGTACAGGGAAAACCACAAGACAACTCTTTGACTTCTCTACCACCATACAGTCTGTCCATAATTAATATTTGTTAAGTATATTAGGGTCCATTTCTCATTGCCTTCTTTCAAAAACAGGTTTGAGGAAGCTTACATTAAAAAGCGTAAGTACAACAAAATTAATATTGAAATAAAAAACATATTTGGGAATTAAGGTTGTAGATAGATATGTTAATCAGCCAACCTTAAAATAAAGACATTATCCTGGATTATCTGGGTGGACCCAATGTAATCATGAGAGTCCTTACATGGGGAACAGGAAGACAAAAGAGTCAGAGCCAGAGACTCAGCACAGAGAGAAAGCCTTGAATGGCCACTGCAGGCTTTGTAGGTGGAAGGGGGCCTCAGCCAGGGGGTTATCTTTGCTAAGTTTTCAGACCCTTCTCATTTTATCTGGTCATCAGACAAGACAATTTTAAGAATAAATGGGCACCAAGGTAGGGTCACAATTTCAAACTACTCCCATCCTCTGTTCTTTCAGTATTGACTCACCATTTATTTAGAGAGGCTCAGAATTGTGTGCAGGAAGAGCCCAGAAGGCGAGAAGGACAACGCATAGCTTCCCTGCTCTGAGGGTCAGCCCAGGCTCCAAATCTGTATGTCCCACACACTCAGTGAAACAAAAGCCCCATCACAAAATAAACTACACAGACTTACACACCTTAGAAGGAATTTTGTGATGATTTGATGCTCCTTAATTAAGTCTCCTTGGAGGTCTCAGAATCCACATCCGTGACCCTATAAAAGTGTTCTGGCCCATCTCCTTCCCAGGTCTTTCTCCACTCCAGCCACACTGGCCTTTTTTTTGTTCCTCAAATGCCTCCTGGCCTTTGTGATTCTGTTTTTTTCTTTGTGGTATGCTCTTCCCCATTGCTCCCTTACCCTGTCGGATCTCTGCTCAAAGTCGCCTTTAAAGTCTTTCCTCTCCGGGGTGCCTGGGTGGCTCAGTTGGTTAAGCGACTGCCTTTGGCTCAGGTCATGATCCTGGAGTCCCAGGATCGAGTCCCGCATTGGGCTCCCTGCTGAGCAGGGAGCCTGCTTCTCCCTCTGACCCTCCTCCCTCTCATGCTCTCTCTCTATCATTCTCTCTCTCTCTCAATAATAAATAAATAAAAATCTTTAAAAATAAAAATAAAAGTCTTTCCTTTCCACCCTATACAAAATGTTCTTCCCCTCATACTGTCCCCTTAATCTGCTTTAACTTCTTCATAACTCTTGTCTCTCCCTGGAATTTTCTGTAGTTATTCTGTACTGTCCATACCCCCCCACTAGAATGTAGTCTCTACAAGAACAGGAGCTCTGGCTTTTCATTCACTGCCTATTCCCAGCATCCAGGACAATGCTAGGCATACAGAAAGCAAGCAGTGAATACTTAATAAATAAATGAATGAATGCTTTCCAACTACCTTTAGTCATCTCCACCACAGAAGTTCTCATAAATCGGCTTTTCTCCATCTTGCTATATTTCACTGATGTAGATACAATCCAGCAATTTGGGGAGTTCTCCGGCACCTGGGAAGCTCCTTGTTTACCCTCTACTTGAATGGACTTTGAATAGCCACAAATTTGACTTCTGTATACTGGTCAGAGTGTCCGTGACATCTGTTCCATTCACCTAGAACTTACTTCTGCCAATTCAAATCTATTTCTCCGATAAATAATAGGTTTTAGTGTTGTTTTCAGATTTAGTTTAGTCCCAATCCCTTTGTACAGAGGATGAGGAGAAGTTCAACGTGCAAAACTACACAAAGCAGCTATGCTCCATTCCTGCTCCAAACTCGCCCCTCCACTGCCTCCAACTCCCAAGGGGGCTTCCACAGCTCCCTACTCTTCTGAGATCACGCAGCATGAAGACATCTGTCTCCAGGCACATATTATTCCTATTGATCCCTCAATTTGGAAGTCACTAACAATCAAGTCTTCTGAGCATAATATGCTCTGAGCATTTATTACCAATTTACTACTATCAGAGTCAGGGTAATATGTCTAAAGGGTACAAATTTATGGAGTTCCACAGTCTTTTTCTTTTGGTAGAAATGTCCCCTGGGTCTAGGTAATCTACGATCTGCTAATCCTTTCTCAGATCCACACATCTGCCAAAAGGCTCAAGATGTTTGAATCCAGGCAACATTAAGAAGACAATATCATTAAGGAAATCAAAGGAAAGTCCTACCTACTCTTTTTTTTCTGTCACAAAAGTTGTACGGTCATTACAAAAAAAATTTTTTTAGGGGCACCTGGGTGGCTCCGTCAGTGAAGCGTCTGCCTTCGGCTCAGGTCACGATCCTGAGATCGAGCCCCACATCAGGCTTCCTGCTCAGCGGGGAGTCTGCTTCTCCCTCTCCATGGCTACCACCAGAAGCCACCATTCATCCCCTCCCAGGAGTTTTGCCATGGCGTCCCAGAAAATCCACTGCTCCCTACTACTGCTCGTTCCTGCCCCCGAACTCCTGCCATTTGAGCAGAGACCTGAAGGAGATGAGGGAGCAAGTTAAGCAGATGGTGGGAAATCTGAGAGGGGAATTGTGTCCAGGCAGAGAGAATAGCAGGTGCAAGGACCCTGAATGAATGTTTATGTATATGTTCTTTTTTGCATAAGATCATACTATTTGTAACTTATTTTTTATATTCATCTTGAATACCTTCTGGTAATATCATATACAGATCTACCTCTTTACTCCTTTTTAAAAAAGATTTACTTATTTATTTTAGAAAGAGAGAGAGAGCAGGGGGAGGGGCAGATGGAGAGAAAGTCTTAAGCAGACTCCCAATGGAGCCCGACGCAGGGCTCAATCTCATGACCCTGAGATCATGACCTGAGCTGAAACCAAGAGTCGGATGCTTAACTAACTGAGCCACCCAGGCGCCTCTACCTCTTTACTCTTTTTTTTTTTTTAAGATTTTATTTATTTATTCAGGAGAGACAGAGAGAGAGAGAGGCAGAGGGAGAAGCAGGCTCCCAAGGAGCAGAGAGCCCGATGTGGGACTCGATCCCAGGACCCTGGGATCATGACCTGAGCCGAAGGCAGACGCTTAACCATCTGAGCCACCCAGGCGCCCTACTTCTTTACTCTTAATGTGGCATAATGTACCACTGCACACATGTACAATTATCCCCTACATAGAGATGTTTTAGGTTAACTTTAGTGTTTCACAACTTAAAAAAAAAAAAATGCCTCCACTATCTCAGCCAGGTGATCAAGGTTGACATCAACAGTAATAAATCATGTTGCTAGTGTGCACACTTGATATGCTCCAAATGACACTGTATCTCTGTTGTCTTCCTCCAAAAATCCATAACTCCAAGCTAATCACAAAAAAAATCAGACAAACTCCAATAGAAGGGTATTCTATGAATACTTGACCAGTACTCCTCAAAAATGAGATAATAAAAAATAAGGTAAGTCTAAGAAACTGTCACAGCCAAGAAGAGCCTAAGGAGACATGACAAGTACATGTAATGGGGTATCCTGGATAGAATCCTAGAATAAAAAAGGACATTAAGTAAAAACTAAAGAAAAAGATACTGATATGAGAAGACGGATATTAGCTGAACCTATTGTGGTAGTCCTTCACAATATATGTAAATCAAACCATCATGCTTGTATGGTATGGATACAAGTTTCTGTGATTTGTCCTGCATAACTGACCACCCTGACCTGCATGTACACAGGCAGGTTAAGGAATGTTGTTTGTGAGACTTGTGCTGCATAAGTGACCTCAGGAGCCTGATTAGTTGACATTAGCTGGCCTCCAGGTCAACACTGGCCTTTCTGGTCTAGACTCCAAGAGCTATAAGTCTTGCCTTACATCCCCTCCGGCTCTAGGCTCCAGGCTCCAGGCTGGGCAATGCCCTCCCTTCCCCCCGCCCCACCCCCCAGTGGAATCTGGGACAGGAGGCAAGCACACCTAGCCCAGGGTCCTTGAAGTGTAAAGACATGATAACATAAAAATGCAGCTCGCGCCAAACTGCACGTAGGCAAACAAATGCTTAGCTTCAGACGCCCATCATTTGCCCCATAAATACGGACCTTATGCGGATGGTCCGTTGGAAGTTTCACCTGAGGGGAGGACGGTCCACCCAGGCCTCTCAATCAGGACTCCAGCCCAGCTGTCCCCATGGGCATTCCCCAGCTAATGAGGTTGGATGTTGTAAGTACCTGATTTTCTTTCTTTTTTTTTTTAAGATTTTATTTATTTATTTGACAGAGTATGGACCTGATTTGATGTAACTTAGTCTTATTCTCCTTTACTGCTTACTATTGCCATCATCTGTGTGCAGATTTCCCTTTCTTGCTGTTTCTATTAGATTTTTATGATATCGATAAAGTGTTTTTCCCCCTTCAAAACTGAGAGTATGGCTACTGTGAATTTTCTGCTCAGAACAATGCTGTACACCTTAAACTTAATGGCGAATAGGTCAATTATTTTTCAATAAAACGAAAAAAACTAAGGAATCGGAATATATTATGGAATATTGTTACTAATAATGTATCTGTCAGTTCATTAATTCTTACAAATGTACCATATTAATGTAAAATGGTGATAATAAGGGGAACCTGGGCACGGGGGTCTATGAGAACTCTGTACTATCTTCTCAACTTATCTGTAAATCTAAAGCTATTCTAAAAAGTAAAATCTATTAAAAAGTGCCTCAAAGAGCAGACACATATACATCTTTATTATATTTAGAAAAGTATGTTTGAGTTAGAGCGTTTTTGCATTTAAATTTTTGATAGATGTTGCCAAACTACCCTACCAATTCACTCTCCCAGCAGCAAGTTACGAGTGCAACTTGATTTTTTTCTCTTAATGTGTAGTAGCCATGTTTTCATAGATCTATGTTGTTAGTTTTCATGGCTGCATATTCTCTTCTGTGGATATATCTTTGTTCACTTAACCGATCCCCTCTCATGAAATTTAGGCTGTTTGTGATATTGCAATATACACTTTTGTCCATCTGTACACATGATACTTAGGATTAACTCCTGTAAGTGGCATTTCTGAATTCGAGGCCTTACACACTAAAAAATTGCCATATATATTGCCTAACTAACCTTCAGCAAAGCTGTACCAGTTTACATTGCCATTAACAAAGTCTGTTTCCTCACACTCTCACCAACGTGACTTTTTCATCTTTGCCAGTCAAACTGGAAATAAAAAAGTCATCTCACTTTAATTTGCATTTCTTTGATTGTTCCTGAGTCTGAGGTCTCTTCAAATGCTTATTGGTCACTTGCATTTCTTTTTTGAATTACCTCTTCATGTCCTTTTCTCATTTATCTATCACGTTGGTTACCTTTTTCATCATTTATTTGCAAAGGCCCTTTATTCATTAAGAGTAATTTTTTTCTGCCACACATGCTTAGGTATTTTCCCAATTTTTCATTTTAGCTGTTTTTGGTGCCTTGATGCACTCAAACCTGTCAATCTTTTCTTTATGATTTTGATGCATGCTAATGAAACTTCTTCCCATCAGAGATTATATTGTCTACTATTTTCTATTTCTATTTCTATCAGTGTTTTCCCTTTTATATATAAACATTTCATATTTCTGATAATTATTTTAATTATGATATGAAACAGGAACATATATATTATATTATACATACATATTTCAAAGGGCTATTCAATTAACACAGCACCATACACTGAGTAATCTGTATCTTCTCCCACTGACTGGAAATATAGTATCTTTTCTTTTTTTTTTAAAGATTTTATTTATTTATTTGACAGAGAGAGAGAGAGACAGGAGAGAGGGAACACAAGCAGGTGGAGTGGGAGAAGCAGGCTCCCCGCTGAGCAGGGAGCCCGATGTGGGGCTCGATCCCAGGACCCTGGGATCATGACCTGAGCTGAAGGCAAACGCTTAACGACTGAGCCACCCAGGCGCCCCTGGAAATATAGTATCTTTATCGTATACTTAATTTATACAAATACATTTATGTGTGTGTGTGTGTGTGTGTGTATAATTTACAGATTTCACTTTATTTATTGATTCCTGGATCAGTACCACACTATTTAATAACTATAATTTATAAAACACAGTATGTTTTGATATTGGGTAGGGTAAGTCCCCCATCATTAATCTTCATCTTCAAAATATTCATGGTGATTTTAATTAATTTATTCTCCAGAGAAATTTTAGTATGCATTGTTCATCTGTCTTTTCCACAACCCCCACCCCAGACTCTGAGATTTGGATGAGGATTGCATTGAATTTATTGAGGAGGACTATTACATTTAAGATATTGAAATTCCTCATATAAGAATATATTCCTCAAATTACTGAAACCATCTTTTATATTCAATATATTTATGCCTTAGATATTCCTTGTTAAGTGTTTCTTAGGTATTTTATAGTTTGTTATTCTGAAGAAAGTTGGTTTTTTTTCCTGTGCTTTCTTACCAACTATAACTACAGGAAAGGAAAGCTAATGCATAAAAGAGATTGGTCTGGTTTTGTGTGTGTGTGTGTGTGTGTGTGTGTGTGTGGTGTTATCCTAAACTTCATCAGGTTTTGTGTTAATATTATGCCAGCCTGAAGTGCTAGATATGTTTACCACTGTTGGCTTGCCTGTAACCTCTGCTTAGTGCAAATTGCCATGCTGTATATCCTGATTTTCAAAAAATATTTATCTCATATCTGGATATCTGATCTTTCCATTGGTTTAATATGTCTTTAAGTCAACTATCCTGGGATTCCTGGATATACATATCTAGATTATATCATCTGCAAATAATTTTGCTTTTCTTTTCTGATAGTATGCTTTTTGTTTACTTTTCTGAATGGCATTGACTAGAACATTCAGAAGAATGTTAAAAAATAGTAAAAAAGATGGATATCCCTAATTTCTAAACTTAACAGAAATAGGTCTAGTCTTGTATTTCACTCAAGTACAATGTGTGTTGTTGATTCCTGGAACATAATTTTGATATCATTAAGGTAATTGTCTTCTCTTAGTTTACAAAGAGTCAATTCTAAGAGTCAAGAATTAATATTTGATTTTATTAAATTTATTTTTTCATCTATATGATGATTAATATTTCACCCTTAATTTGTTAATGTGTAATAACTGATTTTGTAATATTGAAACATTTTTACTTTCCCTTGAGCATTCTCAGTTTTGCTCCTAGGCTCCTGGCTGATCCAGTACCCTGCCCGCACCTAGTGTTGCGTATCTACTTAGAACAGTGGGTAATACCCGACCAATGCACTTCAATTCCATAAGCTGTACCGGATCTATTGGATCATATGACTGGACTTTAAAAAGAGGAGTTGTTTTTTTCTTTTAAGTAATCTCTACACCCAACATGGGGCTTGAATTCAGGAGCCCGAGATCAGGGTAGCATGCTCCACTGACAAAGCCAGCTAGGTGCCCCTAAAAAGATGAGTTTTTAATTTCAATTACCATATTTTTTCAGTTCTAGAATTTCCATCTGCTTTGTGTGTGTGTGTGCACGTGTGTGTGTGCATGTGCACATGTGTTTTATGGTTCACCACTGAAATTTTGTGTCTTCTTTTCTTTTCTTTTTTTAGAGAGGGAGGGGCAGAGGGAGATGGAGAGAGAGAGAATATTAAGCAGGCTACATGCCCAGCACAGAGCCAGACGCGGGGCTCAGTCCCACAACCCTGAGATCACTATGTGAGCTGAAATCAAGAGTTTGTCACTTAACTGACTGAGCCACCCAGGCGCCCCCTTTAATTTTCTTGAACATACTGAGGTGGCTAAAGTCTGTGAGTGATAACTCCAATATCTAGACCCTCCACAGATCCATTTGTATTTTGTGTTTCTTCCCTCAGTTTTGAACATGTTGTCTTGTATCCTAAAGGTCTTGTTACTAATATCAGACGGTGTATATAAAAAGTTGTAGGGAGGATTTATGTTTACTTCTGGTTGGTGGCTGGAGACACTAGCAATTCCCAATTTCTTTAATCCTGATTGAGACTATTTAAAGCTGGCCTTCAGTGCTGGGGAAGGCCAGTCATTTCTGGCTTACTGTAGAGGATAGCCCTTCCAGATCATAGCCCAAAGACTGGAGGGCTTACCAAGGCCTCCTGGTTTGATGGGTCTTAAACACCATTTTTGTCCTCCTAACCTTAGGACTCTCTCAGGAACTCTACTCAGTTTTTGTCCTTCAACTCTTCTTCTAGAATTGGTAGATGTCACTAGGAAAAATCAGTCCCAAATGGGCTCACATTTCTCTCTACGCTCCCATCTTCTCCAAAGAAATGGGAGAAGAGTGAAAAAAGGAGGTAGAAGGAGAAGGAGAGTGAGTATATTTTTTTCCTTGAGATTTTTCTAGTTCTCAGCAGGAAGTTTATATCAAGGTTATACTGGGTTTATTATCTAGTTCATCATTACTGTTGACTCCCTGTTTCAAATATATTTTACATACATACTCACATTCTCTCCCATTTTCCCTCTCTTCCTTTAAAAAAATTTTTTTCCTTCTACTGGTTACTGTTACTGCAAAATGAAGCTTCAAGATAAAGCCATACTCTCTATCAGTACCACTCATTTTTGCCCTTCTTATAAGGATAAGGCTTTATACTCCATTTTCATTCTGATTGTGTTAACCTTTAAATGTTCGAAAGAAAAAAAGGCAAGAGTTAATGTTTCTATGTCTTTCTCCCAAAAAGATAAAAAGTTTGTAATGCTTTTTACTTGCCCCTTCTCTACTACACTTCTCCCCACACTTGTACTGTGCCATTTTCCATGTTTTTCTTTCTAAAAATCTGTATATAAAACTGTAGGCTCTTTTTTTTTAACATTATTCTTCTTCTATTTCAGAAAACCTTTTAAATGATATTAAACTCTTCAACCACAACTTTAAACAATTACTTAGATTTAATTATAATTTTTACTAGTTTTATTGCTCATCACCATTTCTTGTAGACTATGTTTTTTTTCTTCTTTTCTTGACATATTTCTTTCTGGATCACATTAATTTGACTGACATAGCTTCCTCAAGTACATTTGTCCTAAAGGAGATATAAGTTCTTGCATACTTAAAGTTGCTTTTTCTTCCCCCGTTACGTGAATGATGGTTTAGCTGGGTATAGAATTCCAGGGATACAACCATTCCCTCATAATCTTATAAAAATACTGATTCATTGTTTTCCAGTATGTGATGTTACAGATTAGAAACCCAATACCAATCAGATTCACTTTACTTTGCATGGAACTCTCTTCCGGATATTAACATAGCTCCTGCCCTCTCCTCCTTCAAATCTTTGTTCAAATTCAACCTGCTCACTGAGGATTTCTCTTACCAACTCTTTAAACTGCAGTCTCCATACTTTCATCCCACCTCTTTATTTTCTTCTGTAACAAATTTTGTTTAGTCTTTGTCTCCTTCCACCAAAATATAAGCTTCAACAGGGTAGAGGCTGTTTTCTTCCCTTCAATTTTATCCTTCCTTTGAGCACTGAAGCCTGGCTCTAAACATCAGCATCAGGAAGCTGGATGTTTTAGTTGTTAGGGATGCCTCTGATTAATCGCCAATTCCTAAAACTTTCCAAGGGATATGTAAACAGGGAAAATGTAAAGAGAATCAATTTCCAGATCCTTAACTTCCAGAGATACTCTTTCCCAAAACTGATATGCCAGAGAATGTGCCTGTGTTCACATCAGCCCTTCTCCCACTTTTTTTTTTTTAAAGATTTTATTTATTTATTTGAGACAGAGAGAATGAGAGACAGAGAGCACGAGAGGGAAGAGGGCAGAGGGAGAAGCAGACCCCCTGCCGAGCAGGGAGCCCGATGTGGGACTCGATCCTGGGACTCCAGGATCGTGACCTGAGCCGAAGGCAGTCGCTTAACCAACTGAGCCACCCAGGCGCCCCCTTCTCCCACTTTTAAAATAAAGACACACCTCTCACCCACCCCAAGCCTTACAGTGGAGCATTTCTTTGAGTGTAAAAACCTCCAGGGGGCTGAACAAAGAGTAGATTACTTTAATGATTAATCAGGTCATAATAACCCTTAGAGCTTCTTGTCTTTCCTAGTCTTGTATACATTTCTGTTAAGAGGAAAACTTTGTGCTATAAACAGAGTATTTTGACCTAAGGATTCTGCCATGTGGTAGTAAGGTAATGGGAAAAATGAAAATTCTCATGTAAGGACTTTGCCTCTTCCATTTCCTATCTACTGACAAAAAAAGAAAAATAAAAAAGCATTATTCCATGAGTTATGGAATAACTCCAGTGGAACTCCATTCCAAAGAGTTCCATGAAAGCAAAGCAAAAAAATAATCAATGAGATATATTTAGTGCTTAAAAACATGAGCACTTCTCCCCACCATATTTAAACATAAACAATTCTTTTCAGATATTTTAATACTCTTTTCTAGGATTTGTAGTTATTTATAAAGAAAAGCACCTTAACAATGCCAAAGCTGAATAGATTAGTGTATTAGTTATCTATTGCTGCCCAACAAATTATCACAAACCTAGCAGCTTAAAACAACACACATTTATTATTTCACAGTTTCTGTGGGTTAAGGGTCTAGTCAGAGTTTAGCTGAGTCTTCCGCATGGGGTCTCATAAGGTTGCAATCAGAATATTAGCTGGGCTGAATTCTCATCTGAAGATTTGACGGGAGAAGGATCAACTTCCAGTCTCACTCAGGTTTTTGGCAGAATTCACTTCCTGGAGTTGTAGGACTGAGGGCCTTGGCTTCCTGCTGACTGTCTAGTTCTAGCAGTCTTTAGCTTTTTGAGACCACAATCAGCTCCTAAAGGCCATTCACAATCCCTTGCCACATAAGCTTCCTCAGTATGGCCAATTACTTCACCAAACCAGCCAAGGAGAGGTTCTAAAGTGTTTCCTAGCAAGGCAGAGCCCTACATAACATTACATAGTCACAGAATTGTTTCCCATCACCTTTGCCATATTCTGTTGGTTAGAACTGAAGGGAAGGGATTACAGAAAGGTGTGAATTCCGGGTGGCAGGGTTCATGGAGAATCACCTTAGACACTATCTACCACAGTAACTGATTCTTCATGTAACTAAAATGTTTTCTTGAATTACCAAGAATTTAAAGACTCAGTGGGTAAAAACCACCTGTAAAACTTTATAGTGTTTGAGAATTGGTGCAATATAGAGTTATAATCTATTTTTATCAAATCATACAATGAAATATTTCTTTCAATTACAATCAATCTTGATCTTATTTCATCTCAATGTTTAATATTTTCTATTTTTAAAAAAAATAAATGTTAGCTGCTGAGCTGATTATTTTTAATAGTACTATTTATATTTCTTTTTCTTTAAATATATAGGAAGCTTGGTCATTATGTCTAACAAAATTAATGGAGTTAATTCTAATTTTAGATATGACTCTTATTTAGTTACTCCCAAAAGCTGAATACCAGCATCTCAGCGTACTTTTTATCATACTCTTATCTCACAAACTAATATTTTAAGCTACAGATTACATTGTATCATTATAAATTAAGTAATGAGAACTAGCATTTTTATTTACTACCTATTTATAACTTGTTATAGCATTGATGAATTAACCATGTTAGATCTACATCATTTAAACCTTGACTGTTGAGTAATCTATCTTACAAAATATGTTCCATAACCATCTCCCAGTGATTTCTATACTGTTTTTTAAAATGCATAACACATATATTTAAGTTGAAAAATGAGGTCAGACTTTTTCTGATAGACACTAAATCTGATTGGAACTGATTGGACTAACAAAGATGACAGGTTTGCCAATTAGACCCTTCTACTATCCAAATAAAGAAAATTTTCAGCTCCAAGATTTAGATTAAAGCATGTTTAAATGATGTGATAAGATAACAGCATTTTATAAAACATATTGTATTGGCACAGGTATAGAAAATAAGTGACATTTCAATTTTCCCAGTTCTCTCTGGGCATACTGAATTCCTTATCTCAAAGTCACAGAGTAATAAGTATAGTTACTAATCACTTGTTAAGTCTTGGTAAAGCCTTTCCAATATATTTCCCAGAAATTTGGGAAAACGAATGCCTCTGACAACTGGGCAACAAATCATTTTGTAAGTTGTGTAGTTTCCACTTCATTTCTTTTGCCCATTTGAAAGAAGATCTAATTAAATTGTCAGATAATAGATGAGTTAAAATAATTATTTATTATCATTATCTTGGGCACATAAGTCAGAAGGAACTCAAAGGATTGGATGGAATTGTTATTACCTAACTCCTTCCATTTTTGTTACCTATTTCTAATAATATAATAATATTATAATATATAAATATAACATATAGTGTTATATAATAATATAGAATATATAGTAAATATAATATATAAATATAATAATATATAAAATTTCTTAATGCAGATATCTATAAAAATGAAAAAGTAATAGAATTAATACAAAACTCTGTCTCATTCCAGCAGTAAGTAATAATCATTCATAGGTTCATAAACTAATTGTAGGGGAAGACCCAGTTATTTCATTGGGAACTGGATTTCCAATAAAAATTTTATGTTTTGTTTTAGTTGATTATTTACCAAAATTTATTATCTTTGTGTTGCTTTGATTATGTACTGATAATGGTTATAATAATTCAACCCAAAAGAAGAATGTATTAATCCCCAAACCTTATGGTTATTGTCAAGAAGACAATTTTAAGTTATGGAGTTTGTGTTTTTGTGGGGTTTTTTTTTTTTTTTTTTTGCAGAGGAATCGGACAGAGTAAATAATAAAAGACTTCCATGCTTAAAAATGTATTCAGGGTTAAATTCTGTGGTAGAATTAAAATGGAAATGTGAATTCAAGGAAGAAAAAAGAAATACGGGAAAATTCCAACCATTTTAAGAGATACTGTTCATAAAAATGCAAAGACAGGGCACCTGGGTGGCTCAGTTGGTTAAGCGACTGCCTTCGGCTCAGGTCATGATCCTGGAGTCACGGGATCGAGTCCCACATCAGGCTCCCTGCTCAGTGGGGAGTCTGCTTCTCCCTCTGACCCTCCCCCCTCTCATGCTCTCTCTATGTCATTCTCTCTCAAATGAATAAATAAAATATTTTTTAAAAAATGCAAAGACATAGTAGCGGATATCAAATCATTATAGTATTTAGATTCCTCCGGAAGCTTTTAAAAGAGTAATGAAACAGTTTTATTTTTAAACGTAAACATGTTACAAAATGTCAAAAATTACAATTTTGGCAATTATTTAAACTAATGGTGAAGAATTTCAGAAGCTAACTAAATGTGTGAAGGGATTCCTAGTTTTTCAAAATTGATTTGCAAGTTTTTTTAAGCCGAAACGTGAAGACTACTGCTCTTTACAGCCACCAAGGGCTGCGAACGATGGCTGTTCCCCAATCCCAGAAGGCATCTCAGGCACAGGCTCCTCGATGTCCTGCTACTAGCACCCACCTGGATTAAAAATCTGTTGACCACCCCTCGTGCAAGGGCCAGGCGGATTGCAGAAAGGAACAGGTCACCTGCAGTCACTTTCCTCCTTGCCAATCAGAGTGGAGTGTCTGCTCCTCCTTGTTTAGTAACTCATGCTGCTCATCCGGAGCCGTGGCAGCTGGGTACCCTTGCAAGAGCAGGACATGGTCTAGATCCCAGAAGAACTGGTCTCCCAAGCAGGTACCAACACCTCAGACATGGCAGGGTCAAGATAAGAAGCCATTTACTAGAACCTGGTGAAAGGCAAGGACTTCATTGTGGGGAACATGAAAGGGATTTATTATTAGAAGTTGAGATATAATATCAAGGTGACTTCATGTAAAATAGTCCCGATAAGTGCCTGGGGCTTTTGAAACTCCACCTGGCTAAGAACAGAACAGCACCTGGGGAAACAGAAAGCCTACAAACAACAGTGAGAAACCCTCAGCTGACTAAATGGTCCAGAGGTATTCAAACCCAAGACCTCCTGGCTCCAAAACCTACTGTAAATTGTGACTTGTGTCCCCCATAAAGATATGTTCAAGTCCTAATGCTGGGTACTGTGAATGTCATGCAACTTGAAAACAGAGTCTTTGCAGATTTAATGAAGATAAAAGTAAAATGAAGTCATACCGGATTAAGGTGGGACCCCATCAATCCCTGGTGTCCTTATGATACAGACACACATAGAGGGAAGACAACCATGTAAAGACAGGCAGAAACGGGAGAGAGGCAGCTAAAAGCCAAGAAACACCAAGGATTGGTGGCGACCACCAGCAGCTAGGAAAAGACAAGGAAGGATTCTTTAGAGACTTCAGAAGGATCATGGCCCAACTACCTCCTTGATTTCAGACATTTAGACTCCAGAACTGTGAGATAATAAATTTCTGTTGTTTTAGGGTACCCAGTTTGTGATAATTTGTGACAACAGTCCTAGAAAACTAATACACCTCCCTATTGAGAAGTTATAAGAAATCTCAGGAAATCTGCCACTCATCTAATATTTGCTTTAATCGAGTTACTAGCCTTTCTAAAACTCAGTTCAGTCCAGCTAAACATTAATTCAGTTCAGCTAAACATTTATTCACTGCATACTTACCACTTGTCACGGCACAATATGAGTTTGCATGTTTTTTACAATAGTGAAAAAGATAAGACACAGCCAGCTCCTGACCCCAGGGAGCTTTCAGTCTAGAGAGAAAAAGGCTGGAGATTAAATAAGAAATTACAAAAACGTGGGGCACCTGGATGGCTCAGTCAGTCAAGCGTCTGCCTTAGCTCAGGTCATGATTCCAGGGTCCTGGGATTGAGTCCCACATTGGGCTCCCTGCTGAGCTTCTCCTTCTGCCCTTCCCCCCCTGCTCATGATCTCTCTCACTCTGTCTCTCTCTCTCTCAAATAAATTAATTTCTTAAATAAAAAATTCTTTTAAAAAAAGAAATTATAAAAATGAAAGCATGATTTCATGTTCTTTCAATGTTATGCTTGGTCATTGTTTATCAGGCCTGCCCAAGGATTGTTTGATTCCCTAAAATTTACCTTGTTTGACTTTCCTATTCGCTATTTGATTAGAGTTTCCAAAATTACAAGTTACATATTAATTTGTAGATTTCTGTTTAGTAGAAAAAAAATAACACCAAAGGTCACAATTTTATTGTCTGTGGTACATTAACATTCTTTTTTTCCAATAACAGATTTTTAAAAATTGAGATATAATTGACATATAACATTGTGTAAATTTAAGGTGTACAATATACTAATTTGATACATTATATTGCAATATGATTGCCATTGTAATGGTAACTAACGCCTCTGTCACATCACATAATTATCATTTCTTCTAGTGATGGAAACAACTAACATCTAGTATCAAGTTTAATGTTTATAATACAGTTTTGTTGTGTATAATCACTGTACTGTATATTAGATCTCCAGGACTTATTTCTACTAGTTGCAAATATGTACCCTTAAACAACATTTCCCCCATTCCCCCACCCCCTAGCTCCTGGTAGCCATCATTTCACTGTTTGGTTTTCTTTTTGAGTTCAGTTCTTTTTAGGTTCCACATATAAGAGATATCATAAGGTATTTGTCTTGCTCTGCCTGACTTATTTTAAAAAGAAACAAAACATTCTTTATGTGCTACACAAACCCCTCTTCCTCAAAGGCTCTTAGAAAACAACTTTGCCATCTTCCCAGTTTCTTCATTCGTCGTTAATGAGTTGAATACATTTTTTTTTAAGATTTTATTTATTTATTTGACAGAGAGAGAGAGGGAGAGCAGGAACACAAGCAGGGGGAGAGGGAGAGGGAGAAGCAGGCTTCTCGCTGAGCAGGGAGCCCGATGTGGGGCTTGATCCCAGGATGCTGGGATCATGACCTGAGCCGAAGGCAGATGCTTAACGACTGAGCCACCCAGGCGCCCCGAGTTGAATACATTTTTGACACATGTTGACTTTGTTTTCATATGAAAGTTATGTTTTTAACTTTGAAAATTGTACTTTGACATAGAGCTATTGCAAATCTTAAATGATAAAGAAGATTAATATGGATCCTGCAATGTGGTAGGTGTTGAATGAGTGTGAGCTCTCCCTTAACAACTGAGAAAAGCCTGGGAGATTCAAGAGAAGCAGTCTCTTAGGGACTCTCTTCACTGCCAAGGAACCAAGGTACACCAAAGAAGTTGTGTTATACACTAATTCTTCTTTACCCCTCTTGTTCCTGTCTTGTCAATTCATCTTGTCTAAGGCAGACATCTTTTTTTTTTTTTTTTTTAAAGATTTTATTTATTTATTTGAGAGAGAGAGAATGAGAGAGAGCACATGAGAGGGGGTAGGGCCAGAGGGAGAAGCAGACTCCCTGACGAGCAGGGAGGCCGATGCGGGACTCGATCCAGGGACTCCAGGATCATGACCTGAGCCGAAGGCAGTCGCTTAACCAACTGAGCCACCCAGGCGCCCTAAGGCAGACATCTTAACTGACAATTTTTAAAACTTCTTGAATTCCTCTGTGTTGAGGAGTTGAAACCTTTAATCGTATCACCCCTTTTTTCCACTCTAGAGCTTTAGCTTGTGCTCTTCCCTACCTCAGGAATTCACTCCTGGTCCGGCTGACCCACTCCCAAGGCTTCTTACTGGGCTTCTGCAGTGACCCCTTGATTACAAAAAGTCTCCTTTTATTAGCATTCTTTTTTTTTTTTTTTTTGAAGAGAGAGCATGCTCAACAAAGAGTGGGGGTGGGGGAGGGGCAGGGAGAGGGGGAGAGAGAGAATCTTTTTTTTTTTTTTTTTTAAAGATTTTATTTATTTATTTGAGAGAGAATGAGAGAGAGCACATGAGAGGGGGGAGGGTCAGAGGGAGAAGCAGACTCCCTGCCGAGCAGGGAGCCCGATGCGGGACTCGATCCCGGGACTCCAGGATCATGACCTGAGCCGAAGGCAGTCGCTTAACCAACTGAGCCACCCAGGCGCCCGAGAGAGAGAATCTTAAGCAGGCTCCATGCCCAGCACCAAGCCCAAGAGGGCTCCATCTCAAGACCCTGAGATCATGACCTGAGTCAAAATCAAGAGTTGGATGCTTAACCAGATGAGCCACCAGGTGCCCCATATTTAGCACTCTTTTTCTTAATCTCTTAGTAGCTTTGTTTAAAGTTACAGGGCAAAATTTATGCTAAATCCAGAATGTTGGTAAATTTGAAAACAAGTCTTGGCAATCTTTGCTGCAGTGCAAAAGCAGCAAAATACAAGCAAGATTTCTGGGGGAAAAACAATTAAGTGAAGGGACCATGCTCAATAAGTTACCCTTGACCTCAGTGGGACACCATCACTCCTGAACTTGTGAAGAACACTTACACAGTAACAATCTTCTAAAAATGGTGCCATTTTTCAGAAGTTAATATGACCTGAACAAGCATTTATAGGCCAGTATAAGAATCGCAATGTATGGTTTCTGCACAGATTGAAATGGGCTGGAGAGGAGAGGGGAAAGAATGAAGCCACGTAAGAAACTGGAAACTGTGCAACTTTTTACCTTTGAGAGCAAGAAACAGGGCTAGGTGTTTGGAGGAGCCTGGTGACGGGGGGTGAACGGATAATAGAGCGAGGCACCACATGAGGTAGAGATAATTCATCTGTTTATCCACCATTTGCACAGCAAATTTATTTCTTTCAGAAATTTAGTAACGTGTTTTCCAAATGCTTTTTAAAGTAAAATTTACAGCGCCATATCTAATACTTTGTGACAGTAAAAAGTTTTATTTTTTCTCGTATCTTCGGCGTATTATTCTGTCCTTGATACAATGATTTTTAAAATTGATTAATTCCATTCATAAGATACTGGATGAAGATATGTATCTGAATGCCACGCGTAAGAAAATTGGACCACGGTAATTGCTGCCACCCTGTGGGAGAATGAAAGAAATTCAAGATACTGTTACCTCCCTCCCTAAGCTTCCTAGCACCCTCTGATTTAGACATTCATGTGTCATTCATCCTTTCATTCATCATTTACACGGTGCCACACCCTGGCTAGGCTCTGTGGATATAAGACAAGTAAGACACAGTCTGTGCCCCCAAGGTATGTGGGATGCAATCGTCCAGATACAATATGCTGTTAAAATATTGCCCCAGAAGAAAGTACTCTTACTGCGTAGGGGTAGTGGAGAAGCCCAAAGACTTTCCCTAGGAGGTAGAATCCACAGATTCATAGATAGCCAGGCTGACTCTATTCAATGTGACTTTCTGTTATGAAAATAATTTCCTAAACAGGGTTTTCCTGCCCATTCCTACTGGTTCTTCCCCATTAGCAGAAAAGGAGATGGGGGAAGATGGGATGCTGACCAGCCTCAGAATCTCAGTATGTGGAGTATCTTTCCTTTGCCTCTCCAGAAACAACCTCCACCCACCTTCATCCTGCTGCTCTATTCCTAGAAGGCTGACCCATGTGGACTGCCTCTATCCCCTCTCTTGCATGCTGACTCCTGGTTCTATTCAGGGCATATTGGTAGCGAGGAAGTTTTGGCAGCAGATCTGCAAAAGGAAGAAGAATTAGATCACGGTATTTATGCCTGGTTTCCCTCTCATCCAGAGAGGCAGCCCTCAATGAGAGATCTCAATTTATCCCCCCCTTTTAGACACCGCTGTTACTAGCCCCAATGTGCTACACTAATTCTTGTGGTTTTCCTATATTCTGCCCACACCTTTGTAAATAATCCCTTCAAATCATCCTAATTTGAACATGCCATTGGTTTCCTGCTTCCTTGACTGATAGGGAAAAAATTAATAAATACATGATTGAATATACGAATTTTATGTAAACAAATGATTGAATTCAATAACTGAAGGCATGAGGAAATGAATGAATGAGTGCTAGAATGAATGTGAATGAATGTGTGAGAACTGAATGCAGACGTTTGGAGTATATTAATATTTCATGCATGAATAAATGCATAATGACTAAGCAAGTGAATGATACCCATGTGAAAACATGAATGGAAGCTATGAAGAATGAATTCATAAAAACATGAATTGAGATAATTTTCAAACAATCTGAATGCCTGACTTCACTATCTCCCCAGGGTCCCATCTACTAGAACAAATGAAAATAAAAGGAATGATGAGCTTCTTTCTAAATCAAGGATATTATATGGAAACATAGTTTAGAGAGAGGCACTCAGAGATTAGGTTAGGGGAAAAAAAATCAATCAAAGGGTAAGTTAACTTCAAAGGAAAAGGGAAGACAGTAAAGGTAGAGATTTCCTTAAAGAAGCAGAAAACAAAGATGGAATAGAGTAGAAGGAGTAAGTTCCCTTTCTCTAGAGAAAATCAACAATGGTTCACAGACTAAGAGACAAGGAGCCACGAGATAGGAACCTAGCCAGTAAATACTGCCATGAGGATCAATGAAGCCATGGATGGGAGAGACTGGGAAACATTTAATTGCCACATTTGGATGCCAAGGTGGGATGGCCAATGAAATAAGACTCAGAAATCATCAAACTACTAGTTCATGTTGCAAAAATCTCTTTCCAAAGCATCATGGTCATTTGTATAAGGTCACAGATCTAACTCACTTGTTCTGAACATGAGACCCTGGTCAAGATTCAGAGCTTAAACATTCAGGGGATGGATTTAGAATCTATTTAAAAGTCATAAAACACCAATTGGTAATCTGAGCTCATGTTTCTTAACTTCCCTTTTCCCCAAGTTTAAATGTTTACTTAATAATTTCAGAAGAGATAATAGAACACATCTATATTTATAACTGAGTCCAAGAATTTTCATGCTAGAAACTTTAAGGAAATTCTGAAAAGTATAAAAACTATCATTCAGGAAAATGGTCATGACTTTAGCTCTGGAAATCTCATTTCTGAAGAAAAGAATCACACAAATATAAAAAAGATGCACAGACAAGAATGTTCACTGCAGCACTGTTCATATAAGTTTTTTTAGAAAACGTAAATGTCTATCATATGGTTTCGCTTATTTGTGGAACATAAGGAATAGCATGGAGGACATTAGGAGAAGGAAGAAGGTTCTAGAGGGGAGGGGGTGGGGGGATGGGTTAGCCTGTGATGGGTATTAAGGAGGGCACGTATTGAATGGAGCACTGGGTGTTATACGCAAACAATGAATCATGGATCACTACGTCAAAAACTAATGTACTATATGGTGACTAACATAGCATAATAAATTTTTTTTAAAAATGTAAATGTCCATTATTAGGAGACTATAAAGCAATAGCTAATAATAGGTAACACTTGGCAAGCATTGATCTAAGTATATATTAACTCATTTAAGCCTCACATGAATCTTAAGAAATAAGTACCATTATTATAACCATTTTAGAGATAAGGAAACTGAGGCACAAAGAGTTCAATTTACTTTCACAAGGCGAGAAATTGATGGAATGAACATTTGAACTCAGGCAATCTGGTGCAGTATCAAAGCTCATAAAACCATGTCACACTGCCTATATATAATCAATATTTTAATATAAATTTATCTTCATTGATAAGATACCTACAGAGCACTGATGTAAAAAAGTAGGTTCCAGAACAGCGAAGGTAGCCAGATCCTATGCATGCAAAATTGTAAATACAAACTCAAAGAGATATCTGGATGAATGGTCACCAAAGTGGTACTTTTTTATAATTAGTATGTGTCATTTTAACCAACATGATAAAGCTAATGTCACAAAATTAAGCAACATCTTAGTTGGATATTCATCTGCCTCACACCTAGGAACATCATGTTTTTTTAGCAGCCATTGATATTGTAGGTTGAAGCCCCCCGATTGCCATTCTGGCCTTGTTGCAGCAACTGTGGTGGTTTGCTTATGGTGGTGAAATGCTGTCTACTAGCCCCTGCCATTCTAGAATCCCAACATCCCCACTGACATCGAGAAGTCCCATTTCAGGGGCGCCTGGCTGGCTCAGTCAATAGAGTGACTCTTGATCTCCAGCCTGCGGGCAACAGAGATTACCAAGCTTTTTGCTTAAATGTCCATGGCCTCTCTCCAGTGCATTTCTTATTATCTTAGTAAAGGGAGTGTCTTAACCCTCCTAGGGAACACGGGTAGGTTATGAGTTTTACACCTTGCATAATAAATCCATTGTAATATTTCTACACCAAGAACCAACTCAATACCATGCCAAGAAAGTTCTGGAAACTCCACTTCATTTACCACAGGCTTTCATCATGTTCAGGTTTGCATCATCGCAGAAAACTCTTAGAACCAATTGCAGTGTCTCTGCTGGACATTAAGTCCTGAGTCACCACTGAGTCCTCCTCCTCTAGCATATTGGACACTCTCTCCACTGTAGCAACACCTTCAAGATCCATTCATATCTTTTTCTCACCTCCTTCCTGATAGTATTACTAAAGTTCTGCAATCCCTTTGATGTAGAAACTATTTATTCCTAGAACAGGGTTCATATTTTACTTCTAAAGCTGGGTTTAGAGCAGACTCTGATTATAAGCCTGAAGGGTAGTGGAGGAAGACCTTGAAAGCCAGTATCATCTTGTGAGATACATGCCTCACGTAAGGTCTCTTCTGCATACTCGTCAGGCAAGAGGAGACTTTTCCTCAGAGGAAAGAGCTCTCTCTGACAGCTGGTAAGGCTCAGGCAAATCTGAGGTTTAAGATGCCCAGACTCATGCACCAAAATGTCCCTATGCCAGGTCTCGGGGGCCCTTTCTTTCCCTACTGGAGGCCTGATTTGATGCAGGAGACCTGTAGAAGCTGTGTACTAGTCTCCTTTGTAGTTCTGCCATTCTCGTAATCAGATCCAAGCCTGATTTCCCGGAGTCTGCAGATGGGTCTACTTGTGAATTGCCATTGAGGCCTTCTGGCTTTCAGAGCATTCTTCAGGTTGGCAATCACCCAACATAAGCCTCTTGTTTTCTTTTTCTAAGGCCTCCCATATGGTTACAAAGGAGTATCCCATTCTACAATTCTAAAAATTATCAATGACTCCATACTGATTTAGAGAAGCAGGGAGTTGGTCTCCCAACAGCTTGCCCTCCATCTGCACTCAATCCCAATTAATTATAGAGGAAAGCCTTAGAAATACGCTAGTATATGCCAAGGTTGTTACTGTCCCACTTTCCACCAGTGATAGGAGTCCTTACCACTTTTAGGTAGACAGTAATCTCACCTTTTTTTTTTTTAAGATTTTATTTATTTGACAGAGACACAGCGAGAGAGGGAACACAAGCAAAGGGGGTGGGAGAGGGAGAAGCAGGCTTCTGCCGAGCAGGGAGCCCGATGAGGGGCTGATCCCAGGACCTTAGGATCGTGACCTGAGCCAAAGGCAGACGCTTAACGATTGAGCCACTCAGGCGTCCCTCTTTTTTTTTTTTTTAAAAAAGATGTATTTATTTGAGAGGGAGAGGGCAAGTGGCGGGAGGGGTGAAGGTAGAGGGGGGAGAGAGGCAGAGAAGCAGATTCCCTGCTCAGCGTGGAGGCTGACATGACACGCGATCCCAGGACTCTGAGATCATGACCCACACTGAAACCAAGAGTCGGAAGCTTAACCTACTGAGCCACCCAGGTGCCCCAACAGTAATCCAACTCTTAAATCCCAACCTATAGGTCTTTTCTCTTCCCCAGCTTGGATTTGTTGGCTAAAGCCCACCCTTGACAGCCATGTAAAGTATTCCCAAGCCAAACCTCCCAGCTTTTGGAAGCATGAGTGGGTAGGTATCAGACAAATGATTCTGGACATTTTACATATGCTCTCAAACTCTCAGCCCCATTGGCTACAGGAGGATGGGGATATCTGCCTCCTGAGGACATGCACAGGTAATTCATATATGATAAAGGGTGAATGGCCAGGAGGCTTTATAAAAGATGTTCACTTTCACTAGTCGTTCGGAAAATAAAAAAATATAACAATGAAATGTAAATTTTTTACCCTTACAAATGGAAAAATTGGAAAATAGTGCTAAAATTCAGTATTGGTAAAAATGTAGCTAAGGGGGCGCCTGGGTGGCTCAGTTGGTTAAGCGACTGCCTTCGGCTCAGGTCATGATCCTGGAGTCCCAGGATCGAGTCCCATATCGGGCTCCTTGCTCAGCAGGGGGTCTGCTTCTCCCTCTGACCCTCCCCCCTCTCATGTGCTCTCTCTCTCTCATTCTCTCTCTCAAATAAATAAAATCTTTAAAAAAAAAAATGTAGCTAAGGGGCTATCAAATACAGTTGATGGGTACATCATCTGTATCATCAATCATGCCTTATCAGTTACGATAAATGATTTTTGGAGATACAGTATTTTTGGAAAGCAATTTGGTGGTGTCTGTCAAAATTTCATATGCCCATATATTTTGATCCAGTGATGTTACCTCTAGAGATATATTCTACAAAAGTATAAGCAAATACAAGATTTTTATGCATACTTATTGCAGCATTGTTCTAAGATCAAAAAATCAGAAGCACCAAAACTATCAGCAAGAGACTGCTTAAATAATTTATGGAATATCTATACTAGGCAACGAGCAGACAGAGTTAAATATACCAAAGTGGAAAGGTGATAGTGAAATGTCAAATAATGAACAAGATGTAGATCATAGCTCTATTTATGTAAAATCACTACGCATACTTACAAAAAAGTTTAAAAGATAACAAGTGGGACTGGAGCGGGTAGCGTTGAAGGAGACTCCTACTTTTCCTATCCATACTTCTGTGTTGTTTGAATTTTTATTATGTGCATGTATTATCATATAATTTTCTTAAATGTAACCTGTGCTCACTTTCCTTGCAAGATTGTATGATTGTACTAAGGAAACTAATTATATGTATTTGGATCTGGTACAGAAAATAGGGAATTCATTATATTGGCCAATACTAGCAGTCTGCTGTTGAATTTTCAACTAGTTCCATCATTAATAACCCAACACTTACTTAAGCTAAAGGAGCATTGCATTCTTTTGTTTTCCAGTGTGATCAAAACAAAAGATTCCATGTGGTACGTTCATTTCTTCCAACCAATATTTACCAAACGCCTTCTGTGTGCCGGGCACTGTGCTAGGGTTCGGGTGTACACGGCCCCTGCCCGAAACTAGTGAGACTAAAGATTGCAATGAATAAACAAGCAAAAAAGTAAATAATAGTAAAACAAAATACATTTTGATATACGACAAATGTCATAAAAGAAAAAAAAGTACTGTAAAGAATGAATTGTAGAGGACAGAATGGAGGCAGGGTTAGAAAGACTGAATGATTCCAAAGCCTGTGTTCTCTGTACTTGAAAGGGAGGAAAAATATTTTTCCTTTACCCTTCTAAGTTTTTGATCAAGACTCCCTGTAATAAAAGGTATGAGACTCATAAGGCAGTGTATATATATATATATATATATATATATATATATATGGAGAGAGAGAGAGAGAGCACCAAGCTAATAAGCAGGTCCAGGGCTGAAAGGTAAAAATGAAAATGGAGAACCTCATCTCAACATCATGGAGGGGGCACCCCCACCTGGGCCCAGGGGGAGGGAGAGAGGATATAGAGGTGGTCAGCCTCACCTTCAGATGTGCAGAGTCAGCTCTGGCTGCTTGCCTCTCTTCCTCTTTTGACCTTTGTCTCAAAGAGAAGTGATGGCAACAAGCGAAGCTCCGTGGACGTTCCAGATGCATGCTGTGGCCTAGGAGGTGTGGCATGGAAGTGGTGCCTGGCCAGAGCAAGAACCCTGTGCAGCCCTGAGGATCATGTGCAGACCTGGGGAAGATGGAGCAGATGCTTGATCATGAGACATGGGCCTCAGAGTTAAAAGGCCTCTGTGTGCTTTGGGTTCCACAAGGACCACCATCAGGCTGGGTGGAGGAGTACTCAAGGAAGGACATTAAAGGACAAAGAATGGGTCTCTCCCGGAGACTTTCTGTCAGACAAAGTAAGAAATCCTGGAAAAGAAGCCTCATATCCTCTACAGGTCTGTTTGCTTTGTCCACAGCCAGAAATCTGAATGATGTAAGGAAACGTAACATCCCCCTCTGGAAAAAGTAGGCCTGGCTCTACCATTTTTCTTTTTTTAAGATTTTATTTATTTATTTGAGAGAGAGCATGAGAGAGAGATCACGAGTGGTGGGGAGCAGCAGTGAGAGAGGGAGAACCAGGCTCCCCCCTAAGCAGAGAGCCCAATGCGGGGCTCGATCCCAGGACCCTGGGATCATGACATCAGCCAAAGGCAGAAGCTTAACGACTGAGCCACCCAGGCGCCCCTAGCTATGCCGTTTCTGCTCAGAGAATCTATTTCTCTCTTTGACAGGAAATGGGGATGCTGACTGGATGTCACTTTGTCTTCACTCATGGATCATCAGCATCACAATTTCTCTTTAGAGGATTTGTACTGGGCCAACAACCTCTCTTTTTTTTTTTTTTTTTTTTTTTGCTAGCACAGCCATGCAGGTACTAGACTTGTTACCACATGACATGGCTCTTAATGTGCACAAAGTTGAAGCCCTGGGCCAGGATCCCTGGGCCTTTGGGATATAGATTTTGAGGGCTTGATACTGGACCTCCAGTGTGGGTCCTGGAATGCAGATGGCAGGGGGACTGTTACGGAGAACCCTACCACCACCATCTTTTCTTCGTGACTCAGGGCAAAATTAATGGAGCTGCCAATCAAGGGAGAGATATAAGCCATGTAATACTAAAGATGATGATAGTGATGATAGCTGATAGTTATTAATGTCACTAGTAATATGATATTTACTAATAGTATTTAATAGGTAAATAGTGTGGGCACTGTTCTAAGTAGCTAAACTAAGGCTGACACAAAGTGGTGCGTGAAGAGGGCTCCGTTAAAAGAGCAGACCCTATGTTCTTAGAGGAGGTTGGAGTGGGAAGAGATTATTTGGGGCTGGAACACCTGCAGAGGTTCTCCGGTCACTGGGATTCCACTTGGGCCTTAAAGGATGGACAGGGTTTGGAAACCAACTGCAACAGGAGCCTCTCTTTCCTGATACATCAGAAGTTTTCCAAGGACAAGGCCTGCGTCTCCTCCCTCCCTCTTCCGTGCTACTCCGTACTCTAAACTGCGTATTCCTTGAATGCAGAAAATGTCTTGAGCCTTCACTGGTGCCTCACCAGTGCCCAGCAAGTGGGTGGTGGACTAAACCTGCTGTTTGCAGGGACCCCTGGATTTGGTTAGTAAGCATGACTAATTCCGGTTAAAACCAGACAAGCTACAACCACATTCATCAGGGTTTAATGTGGTTTAAGATTTCCCTGGCACAAGCCTGGACATGGCCTTCTCCCAGGCCAGGACTCAGGAAGGACATTCACACGGGGAGGGGGAAGGCGGTATCTCTTCCTGTGGGGGCCTCTGCTGGAGATGGGAGCAGGACATTCAGAGGGTACACTGAGGGGCCAGAGGAAGACCCAGGCCTTTGCAGAAGACACGACTGTGGTTCCTTATGCTCTGTAGGATCCAGCCCATTCTCAAATTCAGCAAGGCTCTTAATTATCTGCTTATGCTGTTCAAGCCCCAGTTTTTAATAATAGCTGCCCTGCAGAGTTATTTGGAAAACTGAAGATCATAGATACAGAGATATTGCAGTATATAATAAATATGAATAAGTAAAGGTTACTCCAGTTATTTGTGTCTGGAATGGAAACAGCAGCTGTGACTGGTAGAAGCACAGGGCTGTGCCCAACAGTGAACACAACGACAGATCATTTTGGGACAGAGGTACTTCTGGCACCCACACTTGCATTAGGGATTGAGGGGAGAGCCCTTCCGGACTCTGGGAGCTATGAGGACAGCCCAGGTACTGGAGAAAGCCACTGCCTTCACCAAATTCCCAAGTGTGGTGTGAGGAACCTGCTGATGCTGTTGTCAGATCATATATCTGTACTCACGCACCCCCTCTCCACTCACCCTTCAACACCCTTGTCCCAACTGGTGCTGAGGACCTTTGCATACATTTGCCTTCTACCCCTGGGACTGCTCTGAGGAGGCACCTGAGGAGGCAGCTAGAGGGTTTGGGTACCGAGAGTGGGGAGAAAGTGTGCAGCCTTAAAGGGCCCTCATTGGAGAGCTTGCTGAAGTCTTACTTAGTATTCAGAGAGATTCACACACCTACCTTACCGGATGCCTCTGTGGTTATTTCTCTTCTCCCAGCTCCTCACTTCCTGCAGGATGCAGCCCAGAGCTACCCACCACCCAAATCGCTGCTCCCCATCTGTGCTCTTTTTGAGATACTTCTCATATTGCCTCTCCGCATAGTCCCTACACACAGTTAAGGCATTGATGGGGTTCAGGACACACTACTCCCAAATATGGCACGTCAGCATCTTAAAATACCTTCAGCTGAAGGAAATTTTAAAAAAACACTAAATGCAAGAGGGTCACTCTGACCTCCCACCTCCCTTGAAATAGGTCATAAAACTTCTTCCTTGAAATAGGTCATAAAACTCACATGTGAAAGGTACCCTCCCCATGCCAGGAGGAGGAAAGACATACTTATTATGGCGGTGGGAATTTGGAGCCAAGAAATCTGTACAAACAAACCTTGTTAAACTCACCCTATCTTCCTAGTTAATTCTACACTATTTACCACCCCTAGCCCAAGCCCCTTTGTCTTGGCAATTCTTCACAAATTTGGGGGGTTTTTTTGTTTGTTTTGTTTTTTTGTCTAAAAGATACAAAAGCTCTCTGCTCTGGTCACTTATTGTGGTCTTCATTCTCTTGTGAAGGCTCTCATGTGCATGTAAAAATTCAATAAATGTGCATGCTTTTCTCCAGTTAATCTGGCTTTGCCAGTTTAATTTTCAGACCCAGCCAGGGACACTAAGAGGCTTGAAGAAAACTTTTTCCTCCCTTATGGCATCACAGAGACAGGACTCATGGGAAGGAGATGTTTTAAAGAGGAAATGTCTGGAAGGGGTAAAACAGAACAGAAGTGGTATGCTGACATCTAGGGGAAGGGGTGAAAGGCTTTTCCTCCCCATTTCTTTCCTTCCTTCCTTCTTCCCCAAGAATTGGTCCTCGTACTGGGTTAGAAGTGCCTAAGATGAAAGCTGTGGATTGGTTCATGGTGCTAAAAGTCTTGTCCATCTATCTGCAAGGATTTCATGCAAGGGTTATACTTTATTCTACTGTAAAAAAGATATCCATTATCATGCTCTTTCTCCTGGTCTTCCCTCACCCTTTTCATCTAATTATTTTGCCAGGCTTCCCTATGGCAAACAATGCCTCAGATTTTACCTTGTTGGTCATTACAGTTATTTTCTGCTAGCAAGAGATACTACCAAAAGTATATGTAAAGAAATGCCTTGCTTTGGAATTGCTAAAAACAACCAACCAACCAAAAATGCTCCTGAGATGATTGAGAATATATCCTAGCATGAACTGATCAAGTATCAGTGAACTGATTTATCTTTCAAAATGTATTTGCTAAAGGATATATATGTTTAGAGGTAAAAATCATCATTCTCATACAAATATAAGATGAACATGTGTCAAAGGCTTTATTTCGTTATTTTATTAGCGGATGGGGAAACCAGCAAGGTATTATAATTGGCTTGAAGGAGAATTCAAAGTGAGAGCTAAATAGTTGTGTTTGGATTGCTGAAATGAATTGACATATAAATGCAAAACTGGCTTTTTATACCAAGGTGGGGAGAAAAATCAATTGCCCCTCCGCTGCACAAAATTTGTTTGCACATTTATGGCCAAGAGTCATTTGCATTGTTTTCAGTTATCTCCCATTTACAAAGTTATAAATAGATCAAGGAAAATCAAAGGAGGAGATAACTTGGAGAGATGCACAAGATAGAACACTCAGTAATCTTTTTTTTGCCATTTCAAAGTCTTGCACAAATTTTCCTAAATATTAAGTCAAGATACTTAATTCTTTGTCGATAGTGTATAGTTTATATTTGTTAAAAGATAATCTGATACTGGGCACCTGGGTGGCTCAGTCAGTTAAGCATCTGACTTGATTCAGGTCATGATCTCCTGGTCCTGGGATCGAGCCTTGCATTGGGCTCCCTGCTCAACGGGGAGCCTGCTTCTCCCTCTCCCTCTGCCCCTCCCTTGGCCTGTGCTCTCTCCGTCTATCAAATAAATAAAATCTTTTTTAAAAACTTGATATTTCTGGTATGGCTTATTATTATTATTCCAAATGAAGAGAGGAGTTCTAGTTTTGCATTGGTGTGTGCAATTCACTACCTATAAAATTTGTGGTTTTTAAAATGTTTTATTTAAATTCAATTTAATTAAAATACACTGTATTATTATTTTCAGAGGTAGAATTTAGTGATTCATCAGTTGCATACAACACACAGTGCTCATTACATCACATGCCCTCCTTAATGCCCATCACCCCGTTAGCCCATCCCCCCACCCACCTCCTCTCCAGCAACCCTCAGTTTGTTTCCTATAGTTAAGAGTCTCTTATGGTTTGTCTCCCTCTCTGTTTCGTCATATTTTATTTTTCCGTCCTTTCCCCTAGGTGCATCTGTTTTGTTTCTTAAATTCCACATATGAGTGAAATCATATGGTGTTTGTCTTTCTCTGACTTACTTATGTCACTTGGCATAATACCCTCTAGTTCCATCCACATCGTTGCAAATAGCAAGATTTCATTCTTTTTGATGACTGAGTAATACTCCATTGTATATAGATACCACCTCTTCTTTATCTATTCATCACTAGATGGACATCTGGGCTCTTTCCATATTTTGGCTATTGTGGACATTGCTGCTATAAACATTGGGGTGCAGATGCCCCTTCAGATTACTGTTTGTATTCTTTGGATAAATGACGAATAGTGCAATTGCTGGGTGGTAGGGTAGCTCTATTTTTAACTTTTTGAGGAACCTCCATACTGTTTTCCACAGTGGCTGCACCAGTTTGCATTCCCACCAACAGTGTAAGAGGGTTCCCCTTTCTCTGTATCCTCACCAAAATCTGTTGTTTCCTGAGTTGTTAATTTTAGCCATTCTGACAGGTATGGGGTGATATCTCATTGGGGTTTTGATTTGCATTTCCCTGATGATGAGTGATGTTGAGCATCTTCTCATGTGTCTGTTAGCCATGTGCATGTCTTCTTTAGAAAAATGTCTATTCATATCTTCTGCCCATTTTTTAACTGGATTATTTGGTTTTGGGGTGTTCCATTTTACAAGCTCTTTATATATTTTGAATACTAACACTTTATCAGATACGTCATTTGCAAGTATCTTCTCCATTCCATAGGTTGCCTTTCAGTCTTGTTGATTGTTTCCTTCACTGTGCAGAAGCTTTTTATTTTAATGAAGTACCAATAGTTTACTTTTGCTTTGGTTTCCCTTGCCTCAGAAGACATATCTAGTATGAAGTTGCTATGGTCGATGTCAAAGAAGTTACTGCCTGTGGTCTCCTCTAGGACTTTTATGGTTTTAGGTCTCACCTTTAGGTCTTTCAACCACTTTGAACTTATTTTCGTGTATGGTGTAAGAAAGTTTCATTGTTCTGTATGTTGATGTTCAGTTTTCCCAACACCACTTGTTGAGGAGATTGTCTTATTTCCGTTGGATATTCTTTCCTGCTTTGTCGAAGATTAGTTGACTAGAGTTGAGGGTCTATTTCTGGGTTTTCTGTTCTGTTCCATTGATCTATGTGTCTATTTTTGTGCCAGTACCATACTGTCTTGATGATTACAGCTTTGTAATAGAGCGTGAAGTCTGGAACTGTGATGCCTCCAGCTTTGGTTTTCTTTTTCAACACTCCTTTAGCTATTCGGGGTCTTTTCTGGTTCCACACAAATTTTAGGATTGTATGTTCCAGCTCTATGAAAAATGCTGGTGGTATTTCGATAGGGATTGCATTGATGTGTAGATTACTTTGGGTAGCACAGACATTTTAATAATATTTGTTCTTCCAATCCATAAGCATGGAATGTCTTTCCATTTCTTTGTGTCTTCCTCAATTTCTTTCAAAAGTGTCCTATAGTTTTCAGAATACAGATCCTTTACCTCTTTGGTTAGGTTTTCTCCTAGGTATCTTATGGGTTTTGGTGCAATTGTAAGTGGGATTAATTCCTTGATTTCTCTTTTTTCTGCCTCATTGTTAGTGTATAGAAATGTAGCTGACTTCTGTGCATTGATTTTATATCCTGTGATGTTGCTGAGTTCCTGTATGAGTTCTAGCAACTTTTTGGTGGCATCTTTTGGGTTTTCTACATAGTGTATCATGTCATCTGCAAAGAGTGAAAGTTTGACTTCTTCTTTGCTGATTTGAATACTTTTATTTCTTTTTATTGTCTGACTGCTGAGGCTAGGACTTCTAGTGCTATGTGAACAACAGTGGTGAGAGTGGACATCCCTGTAGTGTTCTTGATCTTAGAGGAAGAGCTCTCAGTTTTTCTCCATTGAGGATGACATTCGCTGTGTGTTTTTCATAGATGGCTTTTATGATATTAAGGTATGTTCCTTCTATCCCTACACTACGGAGAGTTTTTATCAAGAAAAGATGCTGTATTATGTCAAATGCTTTTCCTGCATCTATTGAGAGGATAATATGGTTCTTGTCCTTTCTTTTATTAATGTGGTGTATTACATTTGCAGGTGTTGAACTACTCTTGCAGCCAGGAATAAATCCCACTTGGTCATGGTGAATAATCCTTTTAATGTACTTTTGGACACTATTAGCTAGTATCTTGGTGAGGATTTTTGCATCCATGTTCATCAGGGATATTGGTTTGTAATTCCCCTTTTTGGTGCGGTCTTTGTCTAGTTTTGGGATCAAGGTAATGCTGGCCTCATGGAATGAGTTTGGAAATGTTCCTTCCATTCCTATTTTTAGAAACAGTTTCAGAAGAATAGGTAGTAATCCTTCTTTAAATGTTTGGAGGAATTCTGCTGGGAGGCCATCCAGCCCTGGACTCTTGTTTCTTGGGAGATTTTTGATTACTACTTCAGTTTCTGTGCTGGTGATGGGTCTGTTCAGGTTTCCTATGTCTTCCTGTTTCAGTTTTGGTAGTTTATATGTTTCTAGGAGTGCATCCATTTCTTTCAGATTGCTTAATTTTTTGGCATATAATTGCTCATAATATTCTATTATAATTGTTTGTATTTCTTTGGTGTTGGTTGTGATCTCTCCTCTTTCATTCATGCGTTTATTTATTTGGGTCCTTTCTCTTTTCTTTCTGATAAGTCTGGCTAGGGGTTTATCAATCTTACCAAGTCTTTCAAAGAACCAACTCCTAATTTCGTTGATCTGTTCTGGGTTTTTTTTTTTTAATTTCTTTATCATTGATGTCTGTTCGAATCTTTATTATTTCTCTTTTCCTGCTGGATTTAGGCTTTATTTGTTGTTCTTTTTCCAGTTCCTTTAGGTGCAAGGTTAGGTTGTGTATTTGAGACTTTTCTTGTTTCTTGAGAAAGGCCTGTATTGCTATATACTTCCCTCTTAGGACTGCCTTTGCTGCATCACAAAGGTTCTGAACTACCGTGTTTTCATTTTCATTTTTCTTTCAAGAATTTTTAAATTCTTCTTTAATTTCCTGGTTGGCCCATTCATTCTTTAGTAGGATGCTCTTTAACCTTGTGTTCCTTCCAAATTTTTTCTTGTGATTGAGTTCAAGTTTTAAAGCATTGCAGTCTGAAAATTGCATGGTATAATCTCAATCTTTTTGTATTGGTTGAGACCTGATTTATGACTAGTATGTGATCAGTTCTGGAGAATGCCCCATATGCACTTGAGAAGAATGTGTATTCTGTTCCTTTAGGGTAGAATGTTCTGAATATATCTGTTAAGTCCATCTGGTCCAGTGTGTCATTCAAAGCCCTTGTTTCCTTGTTGATTTTTTTGCTTAGACAATTTGTCCATTGCTGTGAGTGGGGTGTTAAAGTTCCCTACTATTATTGTATTGTTGTCAATGTGTTTCTTTGATTTTGTTATTAATTGGCTTATATAGTTGGCTGCTCCCGTGTTAGGGGCATAAATATTTACAATTGTTAGATCTTCCTGTTGGATAAACCCTTTTATTATGATATAGCATCCTTCTTCAGCTCTTATTACAGTCTTCGGTTTAAAATCTAGTTTGTCTTGGGCACCTGGGTGGCTCAGTCAGTTAAGCGTCTGCCTTCAGCTCAGGTCATGATTCTAGGGTCCTGGGATCGAGTCCCATGTTGGGCTCCTTGCTGAGCGGGGAGCCTGCTTCTCCCTCTGCCTGTCACTCCCCCTGCTTGTGCTCTCTCTCTCACTCTCTCTTTCTCAAATAAATAAAGCCTTGAAAAAAAATAAAATCTAGTTTGTCTGATATAAGGATTGCTACCCCAGTGTCGTTTTGATGTCCATTAGTTCCATGATTCATTGTTTGTGTATACGTGCCCTCCTTAATACCCATCACCAGGCTAACCCATCCCCCCACCCCCCTCCCCTCTAAAACCCTCAGTTTGTTTCTCAGAGTTCATAGTCTCTCTTGGTTCATCTCTCCCTCCGATTTTCCCCCCTTCATTTTTCCCTTCCTTCTCCTAATGTCCTCCATGCTATTCCTTATGTTCCACAAATAAGTGAAGCCATATGATAATTGACTTTCTCTGCTTGACTTATTTCACTTAGCATAATCTCCTCCAGTCCCATCCATGTTGATGTAAAAGTTGGATATTCATCCTTTCTGACGGCTGAGTAATATTCCATTGTATATATGGACCATGTCTTCTTTATCCATTCATCTGTTGAAGGGCATCTCAGCTCTTTCCCCAGCTTGTCTATTGCGGACATTGCTGCTATGAACATTGGGGTGCATATGGCCCTTCTTTTCACTAATCTGTGTCTTTGGGGTAAATACCCAGTAGTGTAATTGCTGGGTCATAGGGTAGCCCTATTTTTAATTTTTTGAAACACCACCACACTGTTTTCCAAAGTGGCTGTACCAACTTGCATTCCCACCAACAGTGTAAGAGGGTTCCCTTTTCTCCACAACCTCGCCAACATTTGTTGTTTCTTGCCTTGTCAATTTTTGCCATTCTAACTGGTGTAAGTGATTGACTTATTTTGACTAAGCTAGGTTTTCTCTGATTTTTTTAATTGCAAAGAGATGGTAGTTGCAGGACATGGAATAAGCTGAAAGTGTTAGGGGTTTTTAAACTTTCCTTTTATTACTCATTGTAGTCGAGGAAAAAGTTTTCATTGACCCACATTGGTTCCTAGCTGGATATGAAAATGAAACCTACAAAGACAGATTAACAGGAGAAAAGCATTCACATGTATTTAACATAGTTTTATATGACATAGGAGTCTTCATAAGAAAATGAAGATCCAAAGAGAGGGTTAATTCTGAGTATTTGAGTAATTTTATGCTAGGCTGATGAAGAGTGGGTAGTCATGAAGAAATATGATAGGTCAGAGTGTGAGGTAAATGTAGTAAACTATAGGAAACTTAGCAAGACCTCTTCAGTCAGATTCTTCTCTGTGTCCCTTTGTCTTTAGAGATAAAAATGCTCCTTTCTGGGTAGAGGGAGGGACTTCTCTTATGAGGGCTTTATGACCCATTTTAGGAAAGAAAAGGTGAGTGGGGTGTCAAAGTGACTTTCCTGCTTCTGCTGTTTTCTCAGACTACTTCAATTTAAAATATTTAATATGCTAATGTACCATATTTTGGCGTGGTGTGTCCTGTACCCCATCGCTATTCAAGACAATGCTAAGCCATAATTATTACTTGCATTTCTGCATGGACACCACCAGGCCCAACTGCCCAGGAGGGAAGTGATCTGACCACATTATAACGTTTTTTTGAGGCAGGAATGGGAGCCTGTGGTGATGTCCAATCACACCTGCTTGTATCACTTTAGGCAGATTCAATTATGATAACCAATCACAACTTTCTAGCTCTTTCAGGACACTGAAAGATACATCCCTCCCTCTTTTCTCATAAAAAACTAAATAGCAAGTGTGACCCTTAGATATAGAAGGACACCTTATAGGAATTGGACCAATATGATGTTTTCTTCCCTATTACATTATCATAATTTATCTTTTTGAACACAGACCTCCGTTTGCTCAACAGTCCATTTACAGTTAATTCTACCTATTCTGCAAAACAAAGGAAAAAGCCATAATGTGGTAAAGGAAGAGTGTTTCTTATAAACACCAAGCAAGGCCATAATTGTATGAATAAAGACAGTAAAATTTTTCAAGAGTTTCAGAGGTAGAGTCAACAGTTTGAGGTGTGTGATTAAACAGAAGGAATAAATTGAGGCAGGCATTGAGAATGATGCCCAGGCTTCTGGGGTTTGTAGGTGAATGAATGGTAGAGCCATCACTGAGCTGGAAAACAGGTGAGAAGAAGCAGGTTTGGCTTCTATGTAAAAGAGACTGTGTAGAGGTGGGATCTGAATTTCATTACTTTTCTCTCCTACGTATTCCCCGTCCCTTCATACACATTCTGAATAATTTTACTGATCAAACTACTTTAAATTTTAGTTTATTTTCTCTTTTAAGAAACCAGATACCTATATTATCCCATCAGAGCTTTTGATCCACCTAAGATTATCAGTGTTGCCATATGAATTCCTATAAATTCCAAACCAAAGCAAATAAACATGAAATTGTAATCATCCTGTTGAAAACCAGCCTTGTGCTTTGGAGCCAAAACCAACGGTAAGACAGAGTTTGCGATAAAGAGGAACAGTAGCTTCACTGCTTTGCGGGGTGAAGGAGTCTGCTGCAGGCTAGGGCCTTCTTAACAGCAAGCCCACTGGGAGGAATGGGCTGGCAGGGTGGGGGGAGGGGACAGTGGGTATAGGAAAGTACAGTCTAGCCGGTTTTGACAGGAATTGTGTACTGCTGCCAGATACTTGGTCATGTCTTCAGGGTGGTACTAGGATCCTGAAACAAAAGGCTAAGAGGGAGGAAGGGAGCTTTACGGAAAAGAGGGAAAAGGTCACTTAGTTTAAAACCAAGCTTCACTGAAGTATTAGTGCAGCCATTTTTATTTTTGTTCAACTTTATGTGTTTAAGCAGTTTCAACCCTATTCAGCCTTGTTGAGGTGAAATGCACAGTTTCCTGTTAGGGTCTTTTGACATACTGAAAATAGCTTAGAGGTCCCCCCCCCCACCACCTCGCCCATGTGCCTGAGTCATGATTAGTGCCCTATAAATAACTGCTGAGAAATAAATCTTTTTGTATATCTCATTTAGCTCTAATGCACAATTCTAAGATCTACTAGAAACTTCTTTTCTTCTCAATCACCCACTAGTACCAAAACTGATTTTGATTAAGTAAGGTTTATTTTGGTTTTCTTACAGCAATAATGTTGCCCAATTAGTTGCAACTTATCTATTATAACAACACTAACAACAGAGGACCATGGCACAATTCAGTTTAAAATCTGTTGGCTTCCCACATGGAATAAGATCAAAACTCAATTTATGACCCTTGATGGTTTGGCTCCTGTCTACCCTTCCGTTAATTTCACTTATATTCTGTCCTCCAAAACATGTTCTGAATGTACACCTCTGACTAAAGTGCCAGTTTCTCTCCTTTTCATCTACTCATATTCTCACTTCACTCATACTGAAAGACGAAACTCAAATGTCACCACCCCTCAGGTCTTATTTGGAATCCTCCAGCATCCAACATACAGCCTGCTCAAAGAGAGAAGCAAATAATGTCTGCTAAAGAAGTGAGTTTTTTAATACTTTATTCCAAGAACCTTAGATTGGATTATCAACCCAAAATTCTTCTAGATTACAAATGACTTAATTAAAAAAAAAAAAAAAAGACTGCTAGCATCCTTGAAAAGAAAATCTTGGATAATATCCTTTGGAAATTAAGCACAGAACATATTCTTTTACTCCTTTTTTTCTTTAATTCAAAGTATTTTTCATGTACAATAACCAGATACATTTTGTAAACATATCTCCAGAAACACTTGTTTTAAATTACTGTACCTTTTGTTATGACAATTAACCACTCAATTTAAATGATAAAGCTGCAACTAGGGGAGGAATAACATGCTGTAGTCATTAAGTGTTCTACTAGCAGAGAATACCGTGGTAAACTGCAGATCAGGGCTTTTCTCCCTGAATTTACATACTTTCGTTTTAATTGGGGGTGGGGAGATTGTTGACAAATTAATGGGTAAGTCATATATCAAAGTAATCATGATCTACAGAGATTTAAAATTTTAAATAGGATGACTGAGTAACAACTTTAAAGAATGGAGGGGGCGGGGGCTCGCTGAATAGACAATAGTCAAGCTGAGATCTGAAGATGAAGACAATGCAAAATTCAGGGGTAAGAGCGTTCCAAGCAGAGGGGCCTGAGACACAGTGGTGAGACAAAAGTGGTAGATGAGGTAGGTGAAGAGCCACACATAGATCAAGTAATTCTTTGTAAACAGGCATAAGGAGTGTGGATTTAAATCTCCAAGTAAGGGAAAAGCCATTGGTAGACTTTGAGAAAGGAATCAACATAATCTAGATTATACTTTTTGTGGTCGTTTGTTTTATAAAATCACTTTGGAAGTTGGGTAGACAATGGATTTGGGGGTGAGGCCAATTGGAAGGCAGTAGTAGTCCAATCCACAGATGGTTTCAGCTCAGACTATGATTGAAAATGGAGAGATTTATCCAATTTTGGAAGTTGAGTCCATAGAATTTGCTGACCCATTGGATTGAGGGGAAGTAGAAGGAGAAGTGTAAATTCTTCAGAATACTTTTCAGCCTATTTATGTGGTTCTTAGGATTCGTTGTAACGTCCTACAGGTTCCTCATTAAGGAACTCCTTGACATGCTTCATTTTACATTTGTATGTTTGCACACAAACATATTTGTGCGATCTTACTATTTAAAAATAACCAATCCTTAACAGGTAAAATGGGTTAAAGGGTGAATAGCAAAAGAGGAGTACAGGCAGCACGCGTATGCAACACTTCAATGAAGTTTGGATTCGTGGTCATGTTCTTTTATTACCCCTCCTACATTGCTCTGGGGAACTACCCAAGCCCTAGGCATACGGTGTCAGTGCATCCATCAGACGAGGCGTCCCCTTGGTCCAGATATGTCCCTTTAAGGAGGTCAGCGCCA
This sequence comes from Neomonachus schauinslandi, assembly GCF_002201575.2. Lineage (NCBI taxonomy): Eukaryota > Metazoa > Chordata > Mammalia > Carnivora > Phocidae > Neomonachus > Neomonachus schauinslandi. The sequence goes on from NC_058403.1 coordinate 101,300,339, forward strand.
TCGGTCCCTGCACACTGACACCACGCAAGCCCAACCATTCCCAACATCTGCCTGCGGCTCCGGCCAACCAGCTTCCAACATCCTTGCAGAGAGAACGCCGGAGGGTTGACGTCAGCGCACAGTGGAAGCTGAGAATGGTGTGACGTCAATGCGCTGCGCCGGCCTCCAGCCTTGACTAGTTTTTCTGCTTTGGTCCGGGCCGCTCCAGGTGTGCGGAGGGGGGTCTGCTGTGATGTGGTCTTGCCCTGCGGCTCGCCCCTACTCTGGTTCATGGGCCCCCGGCTGGTGTGAAGGGAGGTCTGGGTCCTGCATTCATGGTGAGTGCGCTGTCTTTGCTTTGGTCTCCTCTCGGCTCTCTGGCCCTGCCACCACTCCCGCATCCTCATAACCCTCGGAGTAGGTAGTAGTCACCTTTCAAAGTCGAAAGACCAAAGGCTTGGAGAGGAATTTGCACAAGATTACACAGCAGAGCTGTATTCTAGATAATCTAATCCTTCTCTTCGCTATAAAAGGAACACAAACATATCTTACTCATGGAATGTTTTGAGGTGGTGCATGTAGCGTACCTTACAGCCTCCTTACCAATGTTGAGTCTGTCCGTCCACCCCAGAGCAGGGACTAATGTGTTTTTGGAGTAACGTTGTTGGGGTCTGGAGCCCACAGCCAAGAAAGAATTCTTGAGATGTCTTGAGTGCAAAGAGGTGGTTTTAAAGAGCTGCTGCCCCAGGATTGTGAAGAGCAACTGATTATATACTTTGGGGTTGGGAAGTAAAGGTAAGGGAAGTGCCAAAAGGATTTTCATATGCTAAAGAAGACTCACAAGATACTGAGGCCTTGGCTGTTGTCCAACTAATGTTGTTTTTCCCTCTAGCAGGGTATTAACATGAAGATAGTTGGGAGCTTCCCTCTGCCTGCCTCAAGTACTTGTCATTGGGATGCAGGGTATAAAGACATTTAATTTTATCTACGTTTCCTTCTGCCTTTGTTTCTCACATCAGGACCAGTTTTGCTTTCTAGCTGGGTCCCAGGCCATCTCCACACAAAGGAGAAACAGTGTTGAGCAAAAGGGCTGAAGCAGAGAATTGCAGATCTTTCCCAGAAAAAGGTGAAGTCAAAGTGTAGATGTCTCAGCTGCAGTCTGCCAATCACACACGCAGGACCCTATCCAACTGTGCACTTTCTCACCTAGTTTTTAATGTAGTCCACAGTTCTGTAGGTGTTGGCAGGGCTGTATTCCTTTATGGGGGCTCTAGGGAAGAATCTGTTTCCTTTTTCCAGCCACTATAGGCTGCCTATATTCCTTGGTTTGAGGTCCCCTTATTCCATCTTCAAAGCCAGCAATGTTGCATCTCTCTGAGCATTCTTCTATAGTCACATCTCCCCCCTAACTATGAGCTCAGCCGGGAAGGTTTCTCCAGTTCTAAGGATCCATGCAATTAGATTGGGCTCACCTGGATAATCCAGGATACTCTTTCCATCTCAACATACTTAATCACTTTTTCCTTTTGCCATGTAAACCAACATATTCACAATTCCAGGAATTAGACAAGGATATCTTTGGAGACCATTATTCTGTTTACCACATTCTGGGTCTTTTCTTGCTCTTCTCTTTAGCTTATCATTTACTCTTCAGCATCAGCCAGATGAAATCTTTCCTCGGAAGCATCAGCGGTCTTCTAGAAGTAGGGTAACCATATATGGTCCAAACTTAGACACTTTTGAGAGTGAAAGGGAGTACTAGTAACATTTATACCAGGTCAGCAGGTGTACACTGGACTGACAAGACATGGCAGGATGAAATGGGTGTGTGAGCTGTGGAGACTGTACCCCGAGTTGGAGCAACTTTATTATGGACTTCTACCCTCCAGCCTAGTCTCTTGGAGATCAAGGAGATGTTGGGAGGCTTTACTTCCCTCAGAAAATCCATGTTTTAGGGTGGAGTTGGGACACTATCTGGCCCAACAGACAAAACAGGATTTTTTTTCCTCCACTGTTTTAGCAGTATATAAATAACAATATGCAAACAATATGTTTATATTAGGGACATTAGACTTTTATCTATGGTATGTATTGCAAATATTAACCCCCAGTTTGACATTTGTTTTTTTATTTTGTTTATGATGAAGCCTTCTTTAACAGGTAACTCCAATATACCTTGTAGCTACATGACAAAAGATGAAAATAATTCAGGGTTAGGAAACTGAGGATCTGCTCCTAGTCCATTAGTGATTTTCAGCTTTGAGGAGAAAGGAAAAAACAAAGTAAGGATCCCATAGCTTTTCCTTTATTTGATTAAGGCTTTCCATTTCAAAATCTGTTAATCCTAGATCATAGAGAGAGCCAGAAGATATTTCAGGAAATCACCTTGTGATATTATTATACAGATAGGTTAAGTGTTAAACCCAAGGTTAGTTCTTACTTTGCAGTTGCAAAATAGCGGCTTTCCAATTCTGTCATATCCTCTACATTTTTCTGTATAAAAGAGCTTTGCTTTCCCCCACCCTACAGCGTTTCCTTTTTGTCTTCTTGTATTTTTAATAAATATCATTATAAACTTACAGTTTTTGTTTTTATTTACTCAATGTGATATAATTCATTACCATCTGTATTCTTTTTTGATACTCAAATTGTCTCGGATTTGGCCCGTGGGAGTCTCTGTAAGCCATTCCTGTAACCTTTGACCTATTTCCATCAGCCTTTGAGTTCTTTCTTGTTCCCTTGCACAAGGTATTTCAGGCTCATCTTGTACTTTACCTGCCCCACATCTGAACTGCCATTTCTCCAAGGAGCTGTGGTTCCTTTCAGTGAGGTGTAATATTTAGAGACCAAGATCTGGACTTTAGGTGTACATATTGCTTCTGGGCTGTCATTGCCTCTTGATCCTTTTAGTTTTCTGTTGGCATATCCCTCTTTTTCATTCTTTTTTTAAATTTATTTAATTGAGAGAGAGAGAGAGAGAGTGAGCCTGAGCTGGGGGGAGGGGGACAAATGGAGAGGAAGAAGCAGACTCCCTGCTGAGCAGGGACCAGGAGGTGGGGCTTGATCCCAGGACTCCAGGATCACAACCTGAGCCAAAGGCAGAAACCTAACCAACTGAGCCACCCAGATGCTCCACCTCTTTTTCATTCTTTAGTTCGGCTGAGTAGTATTTCACTCTGGGAATATACTTTTTTTTTAACCAGTCTCCTTTGGAAGAATATTTAGGTTATTTCCAGTATTTTGCTATTACAAACATTTGCCTTGCACATACGTTGTTTCAAATCTGTGGTTTTGTATCTTCAGGGAAAATTTCAGCCAGTGGGATTGCTACATTAAAAGGTAAATGCGAATGTAGCTTTCTTAGATATTGCCAAATTCTCCTCAGAAGTCATACCGTTTTGTATTTCCACAGTCTTACCATCAGAATCAATAGAATATGTTATGAAACTTCTATATTTTTGCAAACATGATAGATGAGAAACGGTATCTAAATGTAGTATTAATTTGCATTTCTCTGATAGCAAAGCTTAAGTTTTTTTCATTTGTTGAGGATCATTTGAATATCATTTATTGTTTATTGTATGTCTTTTGTACATTTTTCTATAGAGTTTTTGGGTTTTTAAAAAAAATTTGTATTATTTTATATTAAGAGCATAACACCTTTATTATATACTATGCAAATATAAGTTCCCTGTTTGATATTTGTCTTGATTTTGTTTATGTTTGCCACAACTTTCATTTTTATGTGGTTGAATTTATCAATATTTCCTTTTATTGTATCTGGGTTTTCAGTCATAGGCAAAAGCTACTATAAATTTTGACATTAATTTTTTCCTGTCATAAAAGATTTGAAATCTACAAGTTTATTTATTTATTTTGATGTCTTCAACACATAATACTGTAGTCTTCTGTCATCTAATGACTAAAAGTTTTTACACCTCTTTTTTCTTTCTTTTTAACGAATTCATTTAGAATAACCTGATTCAGACATTATAGAAAGCCATTTGACAGTATGTATTGAGGCATAAAACTGTTCATCCTTGAAATACTATCCTAAGGAAAAAATCCTAAACCCAGCACCTAATATAGTGCCTGGTATCTATTAGATATTCAGTCAATATTTGCCAAATGAAGGAATAAATACAGGGGAGGGGAAGTACACACACAAAGATGTTTGTTGCTGAATTAGTTACATGAAAAATTGACTGCAACCTAAAAAACCAATAGTAGAGAAATGATTAAGCTATGGTATATCTACTTCATTGAAAATGACGTAACACTGAAAAATGATGGTTCTGAAAGATACGTAATAATATGATAAAGATACATAACATACGAATGTGATTATAGGTCAAAAAAGATCTATTGAATGTATACACATATTGAAGAAAAAGAAAGACTGGAAGGAAATGTGGTAAAATGCTAATAGAGAGTTTTATTTTCCTATTTTCCAAACTTTTGATTTCTGATGAAAAACTAAAATTTGTTAAATAGCCATTCTTTCTGCTCCCTAGCTCTTCTTAGACTCCAAGTAGAGGATAGAAAGAAATAAAAAGAAGTCTTGAACTTTCCTGAGTGGGTTTATTAGAGATAGTGATAATGGTATAGTGATTCTGAAAATATTTTGTTGTGTTGTAGCACAGAGCAAATGCATAAATCTATTGATGCTTTTTGGAGCCAGTTTTTTGTAGGATAAGGGATACAATTGGAATGAGGAAGATAAGGAAAAATCCTATGGTGCGGATTCAATTTGAAAGTATCAGTATTTTAGAAAAGTATATATTTCCTTGCTTTTTCTACTGAATGGGCCTATAAACAATGATACTGCAGTAACAATAAGGACAGCTAACTTCATTATTTGATTTCTAAATACTATTCTCCAGTGAAAGGAACTAGGGCTCCTGAGAAACAGTTAATTCCAGGTCTGAGGCAGCTAAGTAGGGGAAGTACAAGGGGACTCAATGTTCTTCCAATCAAGGAAGTACTCAAAGGCTAATAGGGACATATATCAATGGAACACAGCAGCTAGCTTAAAGGGTCGTCTTCTGAGCAAATTTGGGACAGTTTAAGCATCAAAAAAGAATAATAAAGAGAAATGGATTATAACAGTGTAAATAACAACAGAAATTACAGGAACTTCCTCTGCCCCCCAGATACTCTGATTAATAGGTCTGGGTGGAGTTTGACAATTTACATTTCTAAACAGCTTACAGGTGATGCTGAGGTTGCTGATTCAGGGACTTCAGTTTGAGTAGCACTGGATTATAAAACTCCGAATTTAAAAAGTATCTGTGAATAGAGAGAGATATTATGGAGATGGAGGATAAAAGAGAAAGCTCTTCTTTACAGTAGGAATGCCAGCTAATGTGCAAGGTAAATCACCATTTTGCACCTCCCAGTGTAATAACTGAGTCAGGAAAGGATCATCAATGGATGCTAAAAGCATTAAGAGAAAGGCTTTGGGGTGATACAAATGTAGGGATCCGAAGGGGTACGTGCACCCTGATGTTTATAGCAGCAGTGTCCACAATAACCACACTGTGGAAAGAGCCAAGATGTCCATTGACAGATGAATGGATAAAGATGTGGTATATATATACAATGGAATATTATGCAGCCATCAAAAGGAATGAGATCTTGCCATTTGCAACGATGTGGATGGAACTGGAGGGTATATGCTGAGTGAAATAAGTCAATCAGAGAAAGACATGTATCATATGATCTCACTGATACGAGGAATTCTTAATCTCAGGAAACAAACTGAGGGTTGCTGGAGTGGTGGGGGGTGGGAGGGATGGGGTAGCTGGGTGATAGACATTGGGGAGGGTATGTGCTATGGTGAGCGCTGTGAATTGTGCAAGACTGTTGAATCACAGATCTGTACCTCTGAAGCAAATAATACATTATATGTTAAAAAAAAAAAAAGAAGAAGATAGCAGGAGGGGAAGAATGAAGGGGGGGTAAATCGGAGGGGGAGACGAACCATGAGAGACTATGGACTCTGAGAAACAAACTGAGGGTTCTAGAGGGGAGGGGGGTGGGGGGATGGGTTAGCCTGGTGATGGGTATTAAAGAGGGCACGTACTGCATGGAGCACTGGGTGTTATACGCAAACAATGAATCATGGAACACTACATCAAAAACTAATGATGTAATGTATGGTGATTAACATAACATAATAAAAAAAAAACTAAAGTCAGCATCTACATGCTGGCTAACTGAACATAATAATAATGATAATAATAAAAGTCAGCATCTATGGAAAAATAAAAGAAAGGCTTTGGGGAACAGGATATTCACACAGTCTCAAAATATACTTCTCATATCAAATTACTTATTAAGAACAGAGGGGAAAGTTATATTTTTACCTTGGGGAAATCTAGTGGATACTATCATAAAAGAAGTAATCAAATTTAGCATCATCAATAATGGGACAAACTGACACTGTGTCTCTTAATGGATACAACAGGAAGTACATCAGCTGTGGAATATTCTTTTTTTTTTTTTAATTGAGCTCTGGAATATTCTTGCCAAAAGTGTTTAACCTGAACTTAATTGTGAAGGAACAATCAGACAAATTCAGACTGTGGGGCATTCTTTTTTTTTTTTTTTTTTTAAGATTTTATTTATTTACTTATTTATTTTAGGGAAGGGGGAGGGATGGGGGAGAGAGGGAGAGAATCTCAAGCCAACTTTGCCCTGAGCGTGAGCCCAACACAGGGCTTGATCTCACCACCCTGAGATCATGACCTGAGCCAAAGAAACCAAGAGTTGGGTACTTAACCAACTGAGTGACCCAGGTGCCCCCAGACTGTGGGACATTTCTTTAAATGATCTGGCCTAGAGCCTTCAAAAATTTTTAGGTAATGAAGAACTAGCAAAAGTCAGGGAAAATACTCTAAAAAAGTGACATAACCAAATGCAGTAGATCTTGGATAAAATAAGTTCTATAAATACGTTCTATTTGGGGGGAAATTTGATTATGGACTATTAGATGATATTTAGTTAATGCTTAAACTTTAATTTGTAATAATGGTATTCTTATATGAGAGAATGTCTATTCTAAAGAGATGATAAAGTATTTAGGTGTGAAGTATCAGGATGATTGTAATCGTGTGTGTGTGTGTGTGTGTGTGTGTGTGTGTGTTTGGAGAGAGAGAGGGAGAGATGGAGAAAGAGCCCAGACATGGCAAAATTGTTATAACTGGTGAATTTAGGTGAAAAGTACACCTGTCTTAATTTTACTTTTCTTTCAAGTTTTCTGAAGACTTGAAAATTTTCAAAATAAAAAGTTGAGGAAAAATTAAATTCCCCTTTCCTTTCCTGTTCTGGGGTGAATCAAATGAGGGTCCTAGAATGAGTAGGAAGACCGAGAAGAGGGGATTTATGAGGAAAAGAGGCCTGGGAAGAGGAGTGTGTTGGGACACATGGGAGGAGCAAGAAGCAGGGTCCTAGTTTAGGGTAATAAACAGTGGTGGCTGTAACAACTTCCAAGTGTCCATGGTTTTAACACAATAAAAGTTTATTTCTTGTTCAAGTCTCATTCTAGTCTGAGACTCAGAAAGGTGAAGTAAACTTCCTGAAAGCCAAAAAAAGTGGTGAACCAGAATGCCCACCTAGTCGTGGCTCCAAAGTCTATGTTCATTCCAGTCCAGCACACTGCCCCCAAGGACCCTGAGAGTGTGCTAGGTCCAAATCTGCCATTCTATTATCTCTCCATTATTGGATCCATATTCCATCTTGAGATATATCCTAAGGCCCTGACAAGACCTCACTTTATGGTTCAGACCATTCATTCATTCATTCATTCATTCTACAAATACCTTTTAAATACCATTTGTGTCCTAAAGCTGAACATCACTATGTTCTGTACCTGTATCTGTTCTAGGATACAACAGCAAACAAAGTCCCTGCTCCCATGAAGTTTACCTTCTAGGGAGGGAAAGAGACAATAAGTAAATGAGTAAATGATATGCTTTAAAGCCATGATAAATTCTATGTAAAATAATAAAGCAGGGTAAGGGGGAGGGGGTGGGGAGGGGGTAGGGAGTGGCGGGGATGAGGAGGTTCATTTAGATAAGGATTCAGGGAATGAATGCCTGTGCATATTTGCTTGGAGACCTGAAGGCTATGAAGCTTTGAACCATTTGAAGACCTGAGGAAAGCATATCCTGAGCTGGAGAAACAGCAAATTTGGCTGTTCTGGGAGTGAGGTGGGAGAAACAGGAAGAAGGTACCATAATGAGGTAAGAAGCGAATAAAGGTTTGTAAGGCAGGGCAGTGAAGTGAGCTGATGGTCATTTTTAGACCTCTCCCGCGTGGAGAATGTAGCCACCCAGGTAAGCATCAGTGGTGGCCTTGTGGTAGTGATAGAGATTGAGAAATGGCCAGAAGGGAGATATATTTTGAAGGGAGAGCTGACAGAATTTGCAGATAGATGTTAAGACCTGAGGGAAAAGGGAGGATGGCTCCTAGGTTTTTGGCCTAAGAAGCACTCTGGCCAGTCCTGTGTGACTTACAGAAACAGACATTTGATGGTAAAAGTGCATGTGCCACATTATTGTTAAATTCATTGTATGATGATAATTACACTTTTTAAAAAATCCTGGAAATCAGAGGACTAGGCTCAATAACTGCTTAATCAGTTCTTCATATCTTTAAGATGGTGTTTACAATATTTGTTTTGCCTCTGCATAAGATTTTGAGAGAACAAAATGAGGTACTGTTTGTGAAAATACTAAGTCATCTAATAACTCACTTTTATATTTGTGTGGCACTTTCAAGGTAAAATGCACATTCTCCTGCTTGAAGTAGCTGAATCTGTTAACAGTCAACACTATGCTAAACATCTGGTGGACTGAAACCCCTGTGACACTCAATCCCAAATTATGTTAAAGTACACATTAGCACTACCAAAGGAGAAGTCTGTCCTTTGCCTCTCTGTCTCTCACTCTCTCTCATTTTGTCTCTCCATTCTCCCTCTTTCACTCTGGAGAGTTCATGCATACAAGAGCAGGCCAACTCTTTGAGAAGCATGACAGATACACTGTTTCTTGGGTTCTCCCTTCACATACTCAACACACTGAAGCCTCTGCAGATAGTCCTCCAGTACCGCCCATAAGGTACAAGAACTTCAGGACTCTGAAATTCCCGGTCTTTCTTGTTTTGGCAGAAGCCAAATTGTTCATCTCAGAACATAGTGATGTTCAGCTTTTTTAATTGACCAATTAATTTTAACATATATTAGTCACTGCTGATGCTTTATTTATTTGTCATTCTTTATTCTTAGACCCCATTGGGATTTTTTTTCCACCTGAGAATACTTAGAAAATCAGATAAAAATATTTAACTGATATTTACCTTTCACGGTTTTAAGTCTTTAAGGAAGGAACATTTCAGAAGTGATGTGCTTTTGTTTGCTACAGATCCATGGCAGTGTGCTATTTTGATGAATTAAAAGTTTTGCCTTGTTACATATAGATAACAGAGAATAAGATGAATGACAGTAATAAATATCAAGGCATGAATATTCACAACCTCTTTCCCCTTGCCTGTTAAGGAATATTTTGCTTTTGTGCACCTCATCTTTTCCCCTACCCTCAATTTTGGGCTTTATTAGGTGAATCAGAATGAAGAGTGTATAGGTATGTGTTTGTATGTGTGTTGAGGGTAAGAGGAGCATGCTAGGGAAAGCTGGAGGGAAATGCCCAAGAAAGGAAAGATTGGTAAAATGTACATTGAAATGAAAGCAAGTGACTGATGAAAAAAAATAGATTGGACCCCAGGGAAGAAAGGGGAAAAGCCTGGAAATGTTCAAGTTTCTCAGACAAGATTGCTAGAGACTTTGAGGAATAGCTGCCATCTGGGGGAGATGTTGAAATGACATAGGAAAAGCTACTTTGTAACTTTTGCTCTTACATTAAGAATGTATCTGCCCAGCACACCCACTACCCACAGCTAGAGCTTTCTCAAGTGAAGATTTTAATTGATTTTTATATTTGGGGGAATTTTTTTTTTAATTTTACATTATGCTAAGACTAGGCCACAAGGGCTTCACTTAATTCAGAATAAGAAAATACTGAGGACCACCAGGTGACGTTTTCTATTCAGACATTTCCTATAGACGTAAGTTAGTGATTCCTGATTTTAAGATTATTGGGAAGATTTTTTTTAACCACAAAGGGAAAATGGTAAGAGAGGATGCATTTTTTTTAAAAAGATGCATATTTGTGGTTTTAATAATTTTGTGGAACTTAGGAAAAACTACTACCAAGCATTTAACATTGAAGATCCCCGCTGAGATCTTCCTGAAATCAGAAACTTTTTTTGCCAGTCTCTCAGCATGTTTCTTATATCTCTGTTATTGCACTTAATTTATTCTGTCTGGCTTGTTTTTTCAAAGAACCTTCTTTTTTTTTAAGATGTTATTTATTTATTGGGGGGGTGGGTAGAGAGGAGCAGAGGGAGAGGGAGAGAATCTCAAGCAGACTCCCTGCTGAGCGCAGAGCCTGACGCAGGGCTTGATCTCAGGACCCTGAGATTATGACCTGAGCAGAGTCAGATGCTTAACCCACTGAGCCAGGTACCCCTCAAAGAACCTTCTTAATATAGAAGTATTATATGTTGGCCTGCATTTATTTCCCCCCCAGCTTTACTAAGGTATAATTGACAAATAAAATTGTAATATGTATTACATATATAGTAATATATTAAAGTGCACAATGTGATGATTTGATATACATTGTAAAAGGATTCCCATAATTGAGTTAATTAACACATCCTCCTTACTTTTTTTTTAATGAGAATGCTTAAGATTTACTCTCTTAGCAAATTCAAGTATGCAATACAGTATTATTAACTATAGTCACCATGTGTACATTAGATCCTCAGAACTTACTCATCTTATAATTGAAAGTTTGTGCCCTATTACAAATGTCTCCCCATTTCCCCTTACCCCATCCCCAACCTCTGTTAACCACGAATCTACTTTCTGTTTCTGTGAGTTTGGCTGTTTTAGATTCCCCATAAAAGTGAAATCACAGAATATTTGTCTTTCTGTGTCTGACTTACTTCACTTAACATAATGCCCTCTGATTTCATCCATGTTGTCACAGAGACCAGGATTTCCCTTTTTTGTGGCCTTCATTGTGTATACATAGCACATTTTCTTTATCCATTCATCCGTTAATCCATTGATGGATGCTTAGGTTGTTTCCACATTTTGACTATTGTGAATAATGTTGCCATTAATATGGAAGTGCAGATACCTCTTCAAGGTAGTGATTTCATTCCCTTTGGATATATACCCAGTAGTAGGACTGCTGGATCAAATGGTAGTTTTATTTTTAATTTAGCCTGGATTTATTCCTTTTTTTTTCTGAAGATTTTATTTTATTTTTTTAAGTAATCTCTATACCCACTGTGTGGATCAAACTTAAAACCCAGAGATCAAGAGTCGCATGCTCCACTGACTGAGCCAGCCAGGTGCCCTTAGCTTGGATTTATTCTTGATTGTGTATAATAAGCTCATAGAAGACAGACACCATACCTTATTAACAGAACAATATGACAAGTAACAGTACTGGCCTTGAAGTTAGACAGATGAGTTTGAATCTTGACTCCGCCACTCCTCAGTTAAAATACAAAGTAGGTTTTGTGTGGTTGTTATTGTTGTTACCTTGCTTAGTCTCAGGACTCTCCTCTGTAAAATTGACATAATAATGCTAATTTCTCTCAAGGCAGTTGTCAGCATTAAATGAGATGAATGAAAGCGATTACACAACACCTGGCACAGACAAGCATTCAACCAATGGTAACTGTTACCATGTGTATGTCTACTTTATATTTGAATCCCTACCATGCAGCACTCAGATCTTTGCTATAAAGATCATGGCTAGGGCGAGAGAAGGAAACCATGAGAGGAATTCAGGGGCTAGCACCCTTGAACATTTATTTTCTTCTGTGACCTTAAGATTTGGAGCCCCAGGGGCTGCTGTCAGGGCTTGAGGCATGCTTCTTCTAGCCCAAATGAGCTTTGTTAGAGGTGGGGCAGGAAGAAAGTGTCATTTTAGCACCAGGACCTTCCTGGGAGCTCGATGCCTGTCAGGGGCATTCCAATTCAATCCCCAGTTCCTTCTCCCCTCCCCAACAGTGGCTCTTTAGGGTCTTCTAGTGATGGGAACTTCCAGTGACTAACCTCCACCTTCATGGGTCCCTAGGAGTTGGGGACCTTCTTAAAGACTACCTCCTGCATGAAGCACTTCCTGTTTTCCCAGGTCAGAAAAGAGTTGCTCCTGTTACAGCACATAGTACTTATTGCCCTATTCTAGCTACTAGCTTTATGTTGTTTCCTCCTGTGAATTGCAAAGACTCTGAGATTAAAGTCTGGCTCTGGTTCCTGTTTGATCAGTGCAGTGAGCTGTACATATATTCCCAAGTAATGACTGTTCTACCGAATTCTACATAAGCCCATCTTGGGGCTATAACCTCAAGCTGAGCAAAACCCAGGCCTCGCCCTAAACTCTAAGGAGCTAGCTACCCTGATCCCCAGAACTTTAAGGTATAAACTTCTTCCTATGTTTCTGGGCAATTAACAGCCTGAAGTTCCTTGTTTGACTCACGGTAGGAAGTTCCCAGCAATAGATTTCAAAGAGTTGGCAGGAATCCAGAAAAAAACTTCATTTAAGGCATAGGGATCTACAAGATGTTAACACCAAACTTTTTCCTCACCATAATTTAAAGTTCTATTTTTTTACTGGCTGTTCCATAGGAGTGTGGTAGAAATTCAACACTGTAACAGCTGGAAACCATCTGAAAGAATTCTGACCCTATTAGCAGTTTACTTAAATTTTGTTCTAGTAGTCATATAAATACAATAAAGCAATAATTTATTTGGTCCCAAACACAATTATTCTTATTTATCCAACATGCACAAAATTGTAAGATTTTATTCTCAACTATCATTACCACATAGTTTACTAAAGTGCCTGGCCAAAAATAATATTTTCTAGATATTATTCTAAGTTTTTAGCTGAATTTAGGTGAGATAACCTTTTAGGAAAAGTTTGCTAACTCGGCAACTTGCTTTTCTCACTTGGCATAGGAAAAAAATTACCCTTTCAATTTCACCAATATGTCACTGCTTGGACCTCAGTTCTGCTTAAAGAATGCTAAAGTGTCTCCTCTTGATTTCATGTGGCTTTTCACAAATCCAGTCAATTTCCTGAACCCCTCCATCAGTCCATCCCCGGTGATGGCACAGCAGGGCTGCACATACCAGTTCCGGTCACTGCAGAGCTTCTTCACTCTGAACATTCTGGTGATGTCCTCGGCAGTCAGAGCTCCAGGTACATCCTGTTTGTTGGCTAACAGGACAACAGGCACATTTTTAATGTGTTCATTCTTCAAAATGTGCTTCAGCTCTCTCCTGGAGTCTTCCAGTCGCTGCTTGTCCGTACTATCCACAACATACATCAGCCCATCGGTGTTCTCACAGTAATACTCCCACACGGTTCTCATTTTTTCCTGTCCTCCAACATCCCAGACTGTGAGTGAAAGACTCTTTTCCAACTCGATCATCTCCACGTTGAAACCTATTGTTGGGATGGTCGTAATATCCTTAGCAAGCTTTAATTTGTAAAGGAGGGTAGACTTCCCAGCTGAGTCAAGTCCCAAAAGAAGAATCCGGGCTTGCTTGGTTTCGGGGTTTTTAGAACTCAGTAGACCCATTTTAGGGTTTTTTTTTTTTTCTTCTTCTCCCTTCAAAGACCTTTTCTTTTGGCCAGGGAGAATGTTTACTCTCCAGGTTTCACATGAAAATAATAAAAGGAAAGAAGATAGCAAATGCTTCGTGTCGTTTTAAGACTGGGAACTTGTGTGCATTTATGTAGCAGCTTATTGACCTCATTATAGGCAAACAACGTTTTATTTGCATTCCCAGCCAATCGTAAGGAATCTGGTATGAGTAAGCAGCCAATGTTATAATTGCTCAAAGGGGAAATTCTTTGAGTGAGTAGGATGTAGGAGGGGTTGGCTGCGTGATACCATAGCTTGTTCTCTTCCAGATGTTGGAAATTTAGAGGTAACCAGAGGTTTATGGGAACATGGTTCGGTAGTAGAATAAAAACTTAACAAGTGTTTTATAGAACTTCTCTAGTTATTTGAACATTTCTCTTATCCCAGTTGTAAATGAGTAACCAGGCTTCTGAAGTCATGAAGAGAGAGTTTATCTCACAGTGCCGTAAGTATGTTTAGTACTTCCCCTTGTCCAGATCACTCAGTAGGATACTTTAAACCACCCAAGGTTATGTGAACCTTACTCCCATAATATACAGAAACACTTCTTTATTCTTCTAGAAAATTTATACTGTTCACAAGACCAAATATACAAGGATAGGAGGGGAGTTTGTAACACAAATACTTTTGAAATTAAGCAGTCTTATTAAAGGTGGAAAATTGAATATGTGTTTTTATCTCCTTTCCTCAAGACTCCACCAAAATGATGGTGAAGGAATAAAAAGAACATATAAACCCATAACAAGAGCAGGAGAATCCATCAGAGGGTGAGAGATTTCAACAAAATTCTGCAAGGTGGGGCGCCTGGGTGGCTCAGTTGGTTAAGCGACTGCCTTCGGCTCAGGTCATGATCCTGGAGTCCCTGGATCGAGTCCCGCATCGGGCTCCCTGCTCGGCAGGGAGTCTGCTTCTCCCTCTGACCCTCCTCCCTCTCATGCTCTCTGTCTCTCATTCTCTCTCTCTCAAATAAATAAATAAAATCTTAAAAAAAAAAAATTCTGCAAGGTGGAATATAGATGGAAGATGAGTGGTGGTAACAAAATTCAACTGAGTAAATTTGAAGATCTGATTGGCTTTATTAAGTGATTCATGAATTGGGCAGCATCCCATCTAGCAAGTAAAGGGGAGTTTCAAGAAGTTGTATGAAATGGAAGCTTTCTATAGAAAGGAGGATGGGGTAGGAGATGGGCAAAATGGGTATAGGGAATGGGAGATACAGGCTTCCTATTATGGAATGAATAAGTTACGGGAATAAAAGGCACAGCATAAAGAATATAGTCAATGATATTGCAGTAGCATTGTATGATGATAGATGGTAGCCACACTTGTGGTGAGCATAGTATAATGGATAGAATTGTTGATTCACTATGTTGTACACCTGAAACTCATATAACATTGTGTGTTAACTATATTTCATTAAAAAAATAAAAAGAAAGGAGAATGGGGCAAGAAAGTTACTAGCAAAAGAAAAGAAAGGATTGTTTCAGGCAAAGTCACCCTCCCTTAGGGAGAAGGGCAGGGGACCTTTTTAGATGGATTACTTCATCTTCCTTTTTTGGGGAATAGAGAGGGCCCATGTGACAAATTATATCATTGGTGCTGCTCAGAAAATTTCTGATTGACAGGTTAAGTTCTATTTCTGGGGGAGGTTGAATCTGCAGTTAGGTTAGGTTTTAAGCCCCAGTTTGGTGACTCAGCCTGGCCCAAGTGATGCCATTTTGAGCCTATGGTTTTCTTTTTAACAGTGGTAACTGATGCAGCAGGATAAAGCCAAAGCTTGGAGTCTTGATGCACAGGATACAGATGGAAGGGATGAAATGAGGGACTAAAAATAGAGGGGATTAAACGTCCAAATAAAGACCCCCAAGATAGATAAATAAATAAAACCACACACACTTCTGCTGACTGACCATTCAGCAACAAGATGTTATTCCAGGAAAAAAAAATTTAAAGAAATTGAATGATATCAGAAAAAAGATCTCCAGGTTTGGAGAGTTGGGAGTTTCCACATCATAATGCCTAACTCAACATTTAATTAACTTTATCCAACCTGACAGTTGGCAAACATTGCTCATGTACACAGAATGCCCAATCAGCTTTTCAATGCACAGAGGTTCCCATACTTAATACATGGCGTGCCTTCAATATAATGAGAGAAAGACCAAGATAAAAATAAGGCTTTATAGAAGCTTAAACAGGGGTAATGCAGGGAACAAAAGAAAATTTTCAATAAGTTTTAAATATTTCCATAGAGATTTGAAAAGGTATTGCATCCATAAAACAAGACAAAGATGCTATTCAAAAGGCTACTCAAAAAACAAAATAGAACTTTTGAAAAATAAATACATGATTTCCAAAATTTGAACAGATCAATAATAAGTTGGAAGAAAATCTTTCGGAAAATAGAAGATAGAAAATATAAAAAAGAAAGAGATGTAGAGGATCAATCCAGACATTTTATTTATTTATTTTTAAAGATTTTATTTATTTGAGAGAGAGGGCATGCAGGGGGTGGAGCAGAGGGGGAGGGGGAGGGATATATCCCTACCCCCTCCCCTCTGGTAACCATCTCTATGTTCTCTATAGTTAAGAGTCTGTTTCCTAGGGGGACCCTCCTACACTGTTGGTGGGAATGCAAGCTGGTGCAGCCACTCTGGAAAACAGTATGGAGGTTCCTCAAAAAGTTGAAAATAGAGCTACCATACGATCCAGCAGTTGCACTACTGGATATTTACCCCAAAGATACAAATGTAGTGATCCGAAGGGACACATGCACCCCAATGTCCACAGTAGCCAAACTATGGAAAGAGCCTAGATGTCCATCAACAGATGAATGGATAAAGAAGATGTGCTATATATACACATGGAATATTATGCAGCCATCAAAAAATGAAATCTTGCCATTTGCAATGACGTGGATGGAACTAGAGGGTATTATGCTAAGTGAAATAAATCTGTCAGAGAAAGGCAAGTATCATGATCTCACTGATATGAGGAATTTGAGGAACAAGACAGAGGATCATAGGGGAAGAGAGGGAAAAATGAAGACAAAACAGGAGAGGGAGACAAACCATAAAAGACTCTTAATCTCAGGAAACAAAGTGAGGGTTGCTGGAGTGGAGGGGGGTGAGAGGGATGGGGTGGCTGGGTGATGGTAAGTGCTGTGAATTGTGTAAGACTGATGAATCACAGACCTGTACCCCTGAAACAAATAATACATTATATGTTAATTAAAAAAAAATTTAAAAGAGTCTGTTTAATTTGTCTCTCTTTTTTCCCCTCCTTTTCTCCTTTGTTTTGTTTCTTAAATTCCACATATGAGTGAAATCATATGGTATTTGTCTTTCTCTGACTGACTTATTTCCCTTAGCATTATACTCTCTAGCTCCATCCATGTCTTTGCAAATAGCAAGATTTCATTCTTTTTTATGGCTGAATAATATTCCTGTGTGTGTGTGTGTGTGTGTGTGTGTGTGTGTGTATCACATCTTCTTTTTCCATTCACCAATTGATGGACACTTGGGCTGCATCCATATCTTGGCTATTATAAATAATGCTGTTATAAATATAGGGGTGCATGTATCCCTTTGCATTAGTGGGGTTTTCTTGGGGGGGGGCAGCAAAGCAAGGTTTATTGAGCAATGGTAAAGTGATAGTACAAAGCTCCCAAGGAGGGAGGGGACCCAAGAGGGTTGCCATTGAAGTTTCTAAGTCTAGGGGGTTTTATGGGCTTGTTGAGCTGTTTTAATCTGATTAACCCTCCCTGCACCTGTCATTCAATCAGGTATTTGTCTATCATATGGGAAAGGGTGGAGGACTCCTTCCAGGGTGGTGTAAAATCCTTTTAAGGGTGGCTTCCTCTTAGGGCAGGGGCCCCTTGTCCCTGCCTGCGTGCCTGCCTTCCAACTATCCATCATTCTCCCCTCTGAAGAGGTAATGATAACTGCTGTTAGGGAAGAAGGGCAACGACTGATCATAGCTACTTCTTGCTGGTTTTTCATAGCTACTTCTTGCTTTTCTTTTTCAAGAGTACATTGGCTATTTTGGATATTTTTTGGTTCCATACAAATTTTAAGATTGTTTGTTCTAGTTCTGTGAAAAATGCTGCTGGTATTTTGATAGGGATTGCATTAAATGTATAGATTGCTTTGGGTAGTATAGACATTTTAACAGTATTTGTTCTTCCAATCCATGAGCATGGAATGTCTTTCCATTTCTTTGTGTCATCTTCAATTGCTTTCATCGGTGTTTTACAGTTTTCAGAGTACAGGTCTTCCACCTCTTTGGTAAAGTTTATTCCTGGGTATCTTACAGTTTTTGGTGAAATTATAAGTGGATTGTTTTCTTAATTTATCTTTCTGATGTTTCATTATTGGTGTATAGAAATGCAACAGATTTCTGTACATTGATTTTTGTATCCTGAGACCTTACTCAATTCATTTATCACTCTTGTAGTTTTTTTGGTGCAGTCTTTAGGGTCCAGATGATAGTTTTTGATAAAAAATTCCAAAGGGAACTTTTGCGTAAGCAGATAAAAGGAATGTTGGGATAAAAAAGGGAAATGTTATCAGACTTAAAGTGACAAGCTATTTAAAAGTCAGGACCCCAAGTTAGGGCAGCCCCTCAAGATTTCCCAGGCCCTGTTCTATTGCTCCAGGGTTGGCTTTCCAGGAAGGCCACCAAGGTCAGATGAGACAAAATTATTTTCTTTCTTTTTTTTTTTTTAAAGATTTTATTTATTTATTTGACAGAGAGAGACACAGCGAGAGAGGGAACACAAGCAGGGGGAGTGGGAGAGGGAGAAGCAGGCTCCCCGCAGAGCAGGGAGCCCGATGTGGGACTCGATCCCAGGACCCTGGGATCATGACCTGAGCCGAAGGCAGATGCTCAACCAACTGAGCCACCCAGGCGCCCGAGACAAAATTATTTTCATTAGACTTTGCTTTCCACTGATAGCCCTCTTACCTCAAATAATGCAACCTCGGGCAAACAGCTGGTTTAAGGACATAGCTAAAATTAACTCCAGAATGAGAAATGTCAGGGTACAGATTAAATACTGTAGAAGCACATCAGAGTATTTAAGCTGGGTACAGGCTTGAAGCGTTATACTATCTAAATTTAATTAGTTTAGCACAGACTGAAATCAGACAGACCTGGCTTCCGGTCAGAGTCACAACTGTACCTTTTTTTTTTTTCTGTATAAATCTGAGCACGTTACTTCTCACCTTAATTTCTTCATCTGTAAATTGGAAAATAATATTATCTACCTCTCAGGGTTATCTTAAGTAATAAATGAGTTATAAGACAGCCTAGTACGCCTAGTACATGACACATGGTACACACTCATTAAATGGTAACTGTTATTATTTTATTACTGATCAAAAGGATAGCACATAGGTTTATATTTGCTGGCCAAATGAGATTTATAGTTAATAACTTTTTTGAGAGGGAGTATAAAATTGTATCTTGGCTCTGTGAGAAAGCGTACTGTGCTCCATTACAAATGTCTGTGGGATGGTTAATCTTATGTGTCAACTTGACTGAGCTAAGGGGTGCCTAGAAAGCTGGCAAAACATTACTCTTGGTGTGTTTGTAAAAGTATTTCTGGACGAGATTGGCATTTGAATCCATAAACTGAGTAAAGAAGGTGATCCTCAACCAACCATTGGCCATCATCCAACCCTCTGAAGGCCTGATAGAAGAAAAATTCGAGGGAAAGGTGAATTTGTTCTCTGTGTGATAGGGGACGTCCATCTTCTCTGGCCCTCAGGCATCAGTCCTCCTGGTTCTCAGGCCTTCCGACTCAGAGTGGGACTTCCACCATTGGCTCCCATGGTTCTCCAGCCTTTGGGTTTGGACTGGACTTATACTCCCTGCTTTCCTGGGCCTCCAGCCTGCAGACTGCAGATCATGGGACTTATCCTCTACCACACGAGTCAGTTTCTCATAATAACTCTCTTTCTACATATCCCTATCTATATGTGTTCATTTCTCTGCAGAACCCTGACTAATACAGACTATTATGAGTGTAAGAGGGGCATAGTATCCTATTTATCATTCTCGGTTGCTGCTATCAGACACAACAACTGCAATCCCTTATCCCCATAGTTGAGGCCACTTGATCCTCTTTTACTTTTTTAAAGATTTATTTATTTGAGGGAAAGAGAGGGCATGAGTTGGGCAGAGGGGCAGAGGGAGAGGGTGAGGAATAAGCAGATCCCCCCGCTGAGTGGGGAGCCCACCGTGGGGCTCAATTCCAGGACCCCAAGATCATGACCTGAGCCGAAGTCAAGCCGCTTAACCAACTGAGCCACTCAGGCGCTCCCACTTGATTCTCTTTTAGAATCTAATTGTCTCGATCCCTATCTGAGACATCAAGTGCTTAAGCAGCTCTAATCCTCCTTTCTAACACCCAGCATAGAGTTTTCCTAACCACTAACTTAGTCATAACATGGTATCTTAATTTTAACAACTAAACAATTACCTTTTTAAATTTTATTTGTATTTTTATTCTTTGCCTTTTTAAATAAGCCCTAGTCCCAGCTGTTAAACTCAAGTCTGGTAACTCAGTTTCTTGCTTCCCTTCCTAAAATAGGTACCCTGACTCACATTTGCCATACTCTTTCCTAAGCTAGCATCCTTAACGCTTGAAATCTAACTTTCTGGAAAAAGCCCTTTTTAACCATTGAAAACATCTTTGTTGTTGAGTATAGGCTTCTCATTACTGCCCACTCCATATCATCAGTTTTCTATCCAACTACATTTTGGGACATCTTGCTTCACCAACCCTTTACCGAATACTTGCCAAGTCAAAAAGATACACCCAAGTGTTCATGAAAATATTTATAGAAATCTCAGTATGAAATGTAAATACCCAAAAGTAAGGAAGACCTACCTCAAGTTCACAGATTATATGATGTGGCTTTCTCTTGAATTCAGTATGGAAAATTTTTATTTTTTTAATTTCATGGGTTTACAGAAATCAAATATATTTATTCAGAAAACATCCTTTTGCCAGCAATTAGACAAATATTTATTAATTGTCATGTGCCAAGCACTGTGCCAGGTATGAAGGGTAGTGGGCACAGAGGCTTCTAAGAAGCTTAGTGGAGCAATCTATGATTCAGTCCTAGGTCAAGGGAGCCTCCCCAGGGCAGCTGTATGGTGCTGAATCTAAGGCCCAGTGAGTCACGCTGGTTGGCAACAAAGAATAACCCATTATCCTCCAGGAAGATTTGGGCCTTTCTTGGAGAGCCCAGATTGCGGGGGCCCATCATGGAAACCACAGCTTTCTCTTCCATCAAAGTATTCCTTCTATGGAGTGCTGCTTCCCTAAGGGTTTGGGCAGAAAGGGCCTGGGACAAATCTTCATACCTTCTCTATTTCAGCTACACAGGATGACAGTCAACTCACAGTGGACAGGTGTCATGAGCATGAAATGAAACTGTTCTTGAGCTACCAAGATTCTAAGTTTGTTTATTACTGTTGCACAGCCTCGCTTGCTGGTTGATACAAGGAGACGGTAAATAAAGAATGTCCCCAAACCATATAATACTGTGTAGCACCAAAAAATAAGTGTCCATATACTTACAGGAAAAGCTTGCTAAAAGGTATTAAGGGGAAAAAACAAATTCTAAAATAGTACAGTTGGTATAATATCACTTATGTTAACCCTGCCCCACAAAATAACAGACTACATGTTTCTCAGATATATGCATGTCAGTGCATAGAAAATAATTCAGAAAGATACACATAAAACCAATGAGTTTATCCTCCTCTGGAGCAGGCCTGGTTAAAAGATTTTTGTTTTATCTTATTTAAAATTTTTTTTAATTTAAAAAAATGTGAAACATCACAATATGAAAGATTTTATAATATATATGTGCATTTTAAAGAAGAACAGAAGTAAAAATTTAAAGGGTCATAATGTCTCTCCCACCCAGCTAGGGAAATAGAACATCACCAATATCATTGAAGACCTCTGCATGCCCCTAAATGATTACATTTCTCTCCTTCCCCAGAGAAATAACCTTTAACCTGAAATAATGTTACTCATTCCTTGCTTTTGGTTTTAGTCTTTAGTTTCTATAGAAAATAATATATAAGTAATATATAATAAGTAGTATTTATTATGTACTTCTAAGTAATATTACTTAAGTAATATTTACTGAATAAAAAGATCTAAGTAATATATTACTAATATGTAAGAAAAACATATATAACTAAATAGTATATTATTTACTTTATTTTCTACTTCATTAATTTCTGCTTTTATCTTTATTATTTTCCACACCCTACTTTCTCTGCTTTGTCTCCTGTTGCTTTTGTTGTTTGTTTGTTTATAATAATAGCTTATCGTGAATTCTCATTTATTCTCAGTCTCATTAATTATCAGTTTTTTCTTTTCCATATAAGCATTAAGTCTGTAAATTTTCCCAAAGTATCATTTTATCTGCATGCCACACATTTTTTTACTCATTGTTTTTTTTTATTTTAAGTATTTTCTAATTTCCATTACACATTTTTCCTTTGATCCATCAATTATTTAGAAGTATTTTTTCTAACTTTGCACAGTATAGCAGTTTTAAATTCTTCTTAAAATTTATTTTTAACTTAATTTCACTGTGGTCAAAAATACTGATTCTTGGACATTTATTGAGATGCTTTATGTCCTAGTATGTAGTCACTTTTTGTAAATGTTCCACATATGTTTGAAAAATATGTGTATTCTTTAGTATTTAAGTACACTATTCTGTATCTCTTAGGCCAAGTTTGGTCATTGTTCATTCAGACCTTGTCTGCTTGATTTATTGACCAAAGAGGGAGGAATGGTAAAATCTTGCCAACTAACGGTGATATGTTCATTTCTTCTCGTACCTTTGATAATTTTTGCATCCTATATGCTGAAGCAATTATATTAAGTACTGACAAGTTTAGAATTGTCAGATCTTGCTGGTAGATTGACCTTTTTCTCAATAGCAATGACCCATTTGATCTCTAGTAGTATTTTTTTCTCGAGTTGGCCTGTTTCTAATATAACCACCTCAATTTCCTTTTGGTTAGTGTTTGCTTGTCCTACCTTTCAACCTTTCTGTGTTCTTATGGTGAGATATATTTCTTGTTAATAATATAGAGTCAAACTTTTTTTCAAATTCTGTTTGACTTTCTTAGTCTACATCTGGAGAATATAGTTTCTTGACATTGTATTTATCATTTTGTTTTATATTTTCTGTTTCTTCAGTGTTTTCGCCCTTATCTTTGTTTCAGTTGACTATAATTTTTCTTCCCTTCCTTTTTTTCACCTCCACTGATTTGGAAATTACAGAATCTAATTCAACCATGGTAGGCAGCATTCATAGAGCCTCCAAAATTCCCATCCTGTGGCTTATAATTCCCTTTCTATGATTGTAGATGTGCCTGTTAATGTGATGGAGGTTACTCCCCTCATTAAATTATATGACAAAGGTGAAGACATTTTTAAGATATTAAGGTCTCATGTTGGTTGACTTTGAGTTGATCAAAAGGGAGATTATCCTGGGTAGGCTTGGCCTAATCAGGAGAACCTTAAAAGGGACTGGGCCCTTCCTGAAAAGGGAAATTTGAAGCATTAGATTTGTCCTCCTGGCCTGGAAGAAAGCAGTCATGTTGTTAATGGCCTGTGAAGAGGGGTAGCCTCTAGTAACTGAGCCCTCAGTCCTACAACTGAGCCTTCAGTCCTACAGCGGAAACTGAATTCCGCTAATAACCTGAATGAGCTTAGAAGAGGACCCAGACCTCCAGATGAGAATCCCAGCCTGGTCAGCAGTCCTTGTGAGACCCTGAGCAGAGGATTTAGCTATGCCATGCCTGGACTTCTGACCCACAGACCCACAGAAACTGTGAAATAGAAATGTATGTTACTTTAAGCTGCTTAATTTATGGGAATTTGCTATGTAGCAATAGAAAATGAATATAATTGCCTTAGAAATCTTAACATTCATATTTAACTTAAAGTCTGAAGATAATGTTTAGGAAAATACAAGGACCTTAGAGTGTTTTAACTCCTTTTTACCACTCTTTCATTATACATTCTATTGTTGTCTGTGTTTATCTAGCTTCACTTATTTAACCCTCAAAGTAAACATTTTCATCGTTGGTTTATTCAGTAAATGCTTGCTTAGATTTATCCACAAGTTTATGTTCTTTTCTCACCATTTCTTCTTATACTCAGACTTTCTCTAGTGTTTATTTACCCTCATCGTGAAGTACAGTCTCCAGATCTTTAAAAAAGGGTTTGCTGTAATAAAAGCTCTTAATTTTTTTAGTCAGAAAATAACTGTATTTTAACCTCATGTTTGAAAGATTATTTTGCTGGATAATAGAATAGTGTGACATTTATCTTCTCTCAGTACATTAAATGTACCATTCCACCGTCTTCTGGCTTCCTTTGTTGCTGTGGCAAAATCTCCTGTCAGTTTAAATATAGTTCCTTAATAGATACATTGTCTCTTTCTCTGAATGCTTCTAATATAGTCTCCTGACTTTTAGCATTCTGAAATTTCACTATAATGTGTCTAGGTGATTTCTTTTTATTTATTCTGTTTGCAGTTCTGTTTTCTGAATCTGTATGTTGGTGTTTCCCATCACCGGGTACAAAGAAGAAATTCTCTCCTCAGAATTCAAGAAATTTTCAGCCATTATCTCTTTAAATAGTATTATTTCTCCCTTCATCTTTGTTATCACCTCCTGGAACTCCAGTTAAATATATGTTGGAGTTTTACCTCTGTGTCCTCCATATCTCTTAATATTTCTTTTATAATTTCATCCTCTTTGTCATCTTTTTCTGAATTTGTTATAATTTCCTCTTATTCATCATGAATTGTCTCTTCAACTATGCTTTATCTACACCTGAATTTCTAATTTTAATTATTACATTTTTAATATGTAGGACTTCTGTTGGTTCTTTTTCAAGCCTGTGTGGTCAACTCTGACAATTTATAGTTTGGCATTCTTCCAATAATCTTTTTTTTTTTAATTATTTATTTATTTATTTGAGAGAGAGAGAGAGAGAGAGAAACAGCATGAGAGGGGATAGGGTCAGAGGGAGAAGCAGGCTCCCCGCTGAGCCGGGAGCCCGATGTGGGACTCGATCCCAGGACTCCGGGATCATGACCTGAGCCAAAGGCAGTCACTTAACCAACTGAGCCACCCAGGCGCCCCTTCCAATAATCTTTTAAAATTTTTCTTTAAATATATTAAACATGCTTATATTTTATTCTGTACCAGATCATTCCATTATTTGGAGATTTTAATGTCTCACTCTGCAGTGTGTTAGTTCTGCTACTTCCTCGTATATCTTGAAAATGTGTATGTAGGGTTGAATTTAATGACCAATCTCTTGAAGAGGATTTGGATTTATTTCCTCTAGCTATTGGTGCAATGGTTAATATGAATTTGGGTTCTAAACACATGTTAAAGTAGACTTACAATTAAGCCTTTTTCCTCTTTGTACAGCTCTGCTCAGAGCCCAGATAAGATTGGCAAATATAGGGGTGCCTGGGTGGTTCAGTTGGTTAAGCGTCTGACTCATGATTTTGGCTCAGGTCATGATCTCAGGGTCATGAGATCGAGCCCCATTTGGGGCTCAGCATGGAGCCTGCTTAAGATTCTCTCTCTCCCTCTGCCCCTCCCCACTGCCACTGCACCCTGCTCTCTCTCTAAAAAACAAAAACATAAAAAGATTGGCATATATCACCATTAATGCCCTCTGATGGGTGGAATTTTTCTAGTTCAGCCACTGAGTCATCCTTGAAGTTCTAGTTCATTCTAGTTCCCACCTTGGTTGGGGCCCAGGCTTCATCTACAGCCCTGGTACAATGAACCCATTAAAACTTCGTCTGGTGGCCAGTAGGGATCACATAAACACTCAGGGCTTCCTAACTCTACAGATTGTCGTTTTCTCCTTTTTTCCTGACCTCTGAAAAATTCCCTTAATTTCTCACTGGCTCAGCCTCAGACAAACATACGAAAAATATTTATTGGGTTTTTGTTTGTTTGCTCTAATATTTTTTACTGCATTTTTACATGTGCTATACTGGGAAGAGTTTTACTTAACACCTACTTCATTATATTACCAGAAATTAAATTTTCAGTTAAATTTTATTTTAGAACTTTAGTTAAAAATACATTTAAAATATAATAAAATATTAGAAGAAAATATTGAAGAAGGTGTTAATAACTTATAGATGGCCTTCTTAAGCTAAAACTGCAAAAAATTGTAAATCCTATAAAGAATTAATATTGATTAATATATTTAACTGTGTAAGAATTTAAAATTTTTGTACGAAAACATCTTAAACAAAATCAAAAGACCAAAAGAAGCTAAAAGAAAATATTAACAATGTATGATGAAAGATCCATATATATAATATATAATTAACTCATACAAGTCAATAAAGAAGACATACAGAATCAATTAGAAAATAAGCAATGGATATGAACAGATAATTCAGAGAGGAGGATACACAGATGCCTAAAAATTATGTAAAATTATGCTGAATGTGACTGGTCATCAGAGAAATGCATATTAAACTTGTAAGATACCATTTTTCACCCATCAGATGACACTTTAAAAGATTGATAATATGTTAGACACATTCAATATCAGTGGGAGTACAAATTGATACAGGTTTGTTGGAGGGTAGTTTGGCAATATATCTGTCAAAATTTAAAATATAATATTTCAGGGAATTTTGATTCAGTGGTTAGAGCATATACTCATCCTCCTGCCAAAACCTCAGTAATTAATTGTTGTTGTTGTTGTTTTTATATAAGTCAGTGAGTAAAAAAGTTCTGAACTTCAGGAGACAGCAGAAAATTTTTTCGGAATGTCACTTTATTTTTTTTTTTCTCAAGATAACATTAAGTGTTCAGGTAGTACCCACTCTGGTTTCTCACCACTCAGGTGGTAAGGTTTTCCTTATTAACTGTTGAACTGTGTCCATGGAGCAGATAGATTCAAATCTTGATTCAAATCTTTATCACCTTGGCTATGACTTGGTGACTCATTCTCTTGAAATGACTCACTTACCCCCCTTTGAACAAGTGATAGACAGTAATGACATCCAACATTTCCTTCCTCATTTGGAGTACTGAAGGCAGCTTCCTCTATTCATTAGCGGAAGTATTACAAAGTAGGAGGCATGCAGAAATCCTTAAGATACAATGCAAATGTATGGGAAAGGACTTAGAAGAACGCTTTCCATACTGCTATGCAATGGAGGAAGACTGCCACGGTATGTTAAAGGGATGTTAAAGGACATCATACAGTCTGTCTGTGGTCACATAATTTACATAAATTATACCCTTGGACTGGAACAGCCTAAGTCGTTCTGTGCCATTTCACCCTAGTACAGTTTAGTAAGTCGATTTGGTTTACAAGTAATTACAAGTAATTGTATGGCAAATGGCCAAGAAAGTCTCTTCCTCAGGATTGTCTCTAGCATCTACATATACCTTTAAGCCAGCAAGCAATCCTCTAAAAATCTATCATAAAAAAACATTTGCAGATGTATCCTAAGAAGTTGATGTTCATTGCCTCATTGTTTATGACAGTGAAAAACTGCCAACAGCCTATATGATCATCAATAGAGAAAAGATTAAATATATTTTAAATGCATTTTGGTTTGTCTGTACTATGGAATACTTTGCAGCAACTAAAAAAAGAATGAGGGACATGTATGTATAGTGACATAAAAGGACATCATGTTATTAAGTGAAAAAAAAAAGCAAGTTGCAAAACAGTATACAACAGCATAAAATCATTTAGACTAAATATATGTATTAATATATTATACCTATTAGCATTGATATATTAACAAACACACATATGTATCTATTTTATTTTATTTTTATTTAAATTCAATTAATTAACATATAGTGTATTACTAGTTTCAGAGGTAGAATTTAATGATTTCATCAGTTGCATAAAACATCTGGTGCTCATTAAATCAAGTGCCCTCCTTAATACCTATCACCCAGTTACTCCATCCACCCACCCACCTCCCCTCCAGCAACCCACAGTTTGTTTCCTATAAAGAGCCTCTTATGGTTTGTCTCCCTCTCTGATTTTGTCTTATTTTATTTTTCCGGCCCTTCCCCTATGATCCTCTGTTTTGTTTCTTAAATTCCACATATGAGTGAAATCATATGAAAATTGTCTTTCTCTGATTGATTTATTTTGCTTAGCATAATACCATCTAGTTCCGGGCGCCTGGGTGGCTCAGTTGGTTAAGCGACTGCCTTCGGCTCAGGTCATGATCCTGGAGTCCCGGGATCGAGTCCCGCATCGGGCTCCCTGCTCCGCGGGGAGCCTGCTTCTCCCTCTGACCCTCCCGCCTCTCATGTGCTCTCTGTCTCTCTCATTCTCTATGTCTCAGATAAATAAAATCTTAAAAAAAAAAAAATACCATCTAGTTCCATCCACGTCGTTGCAAATGGTAAATGTCTATTTTAGTAGATACACATTGCATATATTTAAAAATGCATGGGAAAAGGTTTAGAAAGTTATTCCCACAGTACTACCCAATGGAGGGGATTGCCATGGAGTGGTAAGAGGTGTTTAAATTTTCTTTGTATTATTTTACCATGTTATACTGAGGATATCTTCATGTAGTACTTGGGTAATTAAACAATTGTTTAAAAGAATTTGTTTTTATAAAGAAAGGAGAGGTTGGTTAAGATTAAAGGGGCTAGAGGAGGATGCTTGACTTGTGTCTAGGCCAGAAGAGAAAAGAGGTAAGAGAAAGCCTGAAGTAAGGATCTGATGGCAGAACTTGTAGGATTCATGAATTCATTTTGTTTCATTTCAGAAACTTTTATTATGCACCTATTACATGGTAGGCATTGGGTAAGGAATATTGATATTTTGATACTGACCAATGTATTTTTCATTTTCTGTATTTTGCTTTTGCTCTGACCTTTTCCTCAACTTCAGGCAGCAGAGGGTAGATGCTTCTATGGCTTTGGAGAAAGAAGGTCACAAACAGACAACACAACAAAAGAGTCCACTTGAGTTTCAAACTAGACTTTAAAAATTCCTGGCACAAACAATAGCCTAAAAAAGAAAGGGTTTGGGGCTTAAAAGCTAAAATGAATGCCATAAATACTTCATTTTGGAAGGATACATGTTATCAGAATAGTTTTCCTTCCTGTATTAGTCTGCTAGGGCTGCCATAACAGAATGCCATGGACTGGGTGGCTTAAACAACAGAAATCTTGTTTTCTCACAGTTCTGGAAGCTGGACATCCAAGATCAAAGTGCTGGCAGGGTTGGTTTCTGATGAGTCCTCTCTTCCTGGTTTACAGACTGATACCTTCTCTGTGTCTCCTCACATTGCCTTTCTTCTGTGCTTGCACCTTCCTTGTGCCTCTTCCTCTTCTAATATGGACACCAATCTTATTGGATTAGGGCCCAGATACAGTCACATTGGGGATTAGAGCTTTAACAGATTAAATTGGGGTGAAGGCTGAGGCAGCACATAATTCAGTCCCTAACACTTCCTTAAACTTGTTAGATAAGCTCTGTCCAAAACAAATATAATGTAATCAAAATTTTTCTAGTAGCCACATTTTTTAAAAAGTAAATAGAAACAAGTGAAATTAATTGTAACACTATCTTTCATTTAATTCAGCATATCCAAAATATTATCATTTCAATGTGTAAACTATAAGGAGATATTTTATGATCTTTTCTTCATACTGAGTCTTTGAAATTGGTGTGCATTTTCACTTTCAGTACATCTCATTTTGGACTAGCCACATTTCAAGAGCTCAGCACATGTGACTAGTGGCTACTATATTGGACCATGTAGTGTTAGACAATTCTCTAAGCTGAAGAGAGAGGTCAAATAAAAGAGCAAGAGAGAGAGTCTCCAAGATATGGCTGAGGTCCCAAGAGGAACTGAGGGGGAGTCACGATGACTGACAGAATTCCCAGGTAAATTTTGGGAATCTGAGAGCAGAGGGATCTGTGTTCACTTCTTAGGTGGGGCCAGGGTAAACAGGAAAGGGTAGAAGTGGCAACCAGATGTGTCTAACACAGTTCCCACCCCCAAGTCTTCCACAGCCCCTAGAGACTCCAGAATGGCACAGGAGAGCATCCAACAATTTCCCAATCCCTAAGAGGGGTGAGGACATGGCTCTGGGAGAGTCCTCACAGTCAGGGAGCTACCGGTTTCCAGAATCAAAGATGATAGGCATGTCGTAGACATAGCTATGTATGCCAGTCTGGAGGGCATCGGTGGCCAAGAACCCAACACTTCACCCCATGTCCGTAGACATAAATGCCACTCTGGGGACAGAGAAAGGAAAGGGGAAATTCTGAATTCATGAAGTTTACCAGAAATGATGAAAGAAACCGGAAATAAGCTTATCTGCAATCTACTGAACTGTATTTCTGCTATCAAGCAGAATGGAAGCTTGAAATAGAAATTTAAGTTCAATTGTAAGTTTTTAAGTTCAGTTTTGTGAAATAAAACTGGTCTTAGCTACCCTAGGTAGGTCTAGCTACCCTAGGTAGGTCTAGCTACCCTAGACTCCGTGCAAAGAGAACAGTAACTACCAGGAGGGTCAAAGGGTTCCTCAAAGCGCAACCAATAGCTTTAAAGAAGGCCTCTGTCAAGACCCATGCCCAGCCCAGCAGAGGGAATGTTGGCCTAGGAGGAACGCTATGGCCAAGCTTTTGTGTACATAATTCATTTTGACCTGGCCCCCCCCCTTTTTTTTTTCCTTTCCACATCTATTTCTATTGACTTCTGGAATTGTCTCTTGCTTTTTGTGGGAGCTCCTGGGAAAACAAGGGATTAGCGGGCAACAATAGGCTATGAAACTGCTAGAATTTGGTAGAGATAGTATACAACAGAACACAGAGAATTTCTCTGTCTAGCTCTTCCTTGATTTGATTGGCTTTTCAATCTTACACTCCTAGTTCAAGATTCCTAGATTTGCGGCTGGTTTTCTCCCTGCACAGACCTTATGAACACCTTTTCCTAGGGCCAGACTCCTGGGGTACCAAATTCACGGAGGCACTCACTCTTTGGCCGCCCTTGAGAGTAGGCATCTTCTTAAATTTTGCATCCCAGGTGCTTCACTGCCTCACCCTAGCTGAGGCCCTGTCACTTTCTACTGCCTGGAAATCAAACAACTTCTAGTGCCTGGACTCTCCTGTATTCTGTCTTCGTGGGCTGCCTTGTTAACACCTTGGTGTTCCAGGTCTCTCCTAAACACCCAATCTCCTGGAACAATGAGAAAATTGCCACACAGCTGCAGGTCAATCCTGGGTATCATCCACTGGGTTGGATAAGTAGAAACTGCTGGGAGAGCTTTTTTTCCCCTTTTAAATTGTAGAACTTGGACTAGAAGAGACTTTAATAATCATGTAATTATATGTGCATGCTAATATTCAGGATTTTGAAACTTTTTGTTTGTTTTACACTGGAGATTCTCAGAAGTGCTATTAATGAAGGCATTTCTGTAACAGGTGGTTTAGAGAGGAAAAGTCATTCCCAGGACTGTCATCTGTTGGGAAGACAGTCAAATTCACATAACCAAGTCAGCCACAAAACTGGAGCTCCCAGCAGTCAGTGACAGAATAATCAGCATTGGTAATAAAAGAGTCATAGCTAGACCAATATGTAGTGGAACCATTTATGTTTCTGTGTTTGCATTCAAGCAAATATCTCCCTGTCTGTTAGGATTGGATGGGACCAAAAGTAATGTTAAAATAAATAATTCAAAGTTAAAATTATGAAATCTCCAGAGGACCATTTTGAAAGACACCAAAATGACGAAAGTCAAGTAGAGTATGTAATTCTATATCCAGGCTACATTAGAGACTGACATACTATTGCTCAGGGAGTCTAGCATAGCAGTTTTCCTCCAACACCAGCAACTGGGCTCTATATTTAGCTATGTAAGTTTCTCAATCCCAGGAAATCCATTCAAACATGACAGTAATGAGTGAGCAGTTTTTTAATACCTATCTACTCTGTATGTTGTGATCTAATAACATTCAGGACTTGCAACCTTCAAAGCATGTTGTAGTTACTTGATAAGAATATCCTTCACCATCCACCTACATCTACAAATATCATTATGACATTATATTGGTGAGGATCTGACACACAGACATTAGTGGCTCATCAAGAGAGCCAGGTTTGGACCCACTCATTCTGGATCCCCAGTCCAATGACTACTGCATATGGACAGCCTCACTCCCTCTGCCCAGAAATGAGTCAATTAACTAATCTGGTGACAGAAACATCATTTTACTAATTCAGTTTTTTCCTAATTCTATAAAGACTAAAGTCCATCACACTAGAGCCATCAAACAGAAATGCGTGAAGTTATGTTTATGTACACTTTAGATATGTATGTTTTTTCTTGGCTTCATAAATTTATTTCCACTTATTCCAGATTTCCCAAGAAATCTGACCTTATGTAAATATTTTTAAAGAGGTAATTTAATTAAATAAAACTAGTTGTAAAATATCATCCTAATTAACTTTAAGAAAACATCCTTAAAGGACAGTTCAGAGAAAAATCAGTTGCAAGGAGGACTGCCAATATTTCTCAAGTAATGAAATTATCTGTGTTCTGAATTTTCTAAAGTACTTCAGAGAAATTAGCGAATATCTCATCTGTAAAATTACCAATAAATCAACCTAAAGATTATTGCTCAGATTTTACCTATAAAACATACTAATGCTTCTGTTACTGGAGTTTTATTTTTCTGATCCTAAATGTACAGGATGACACAGCTTCTTAATTCTGCTGGTGTTTCATTTCCTTTGTAGCTATCAAAATTATTGTCAAATTATCATATGACCTAATATAAAATTTTAAATAAAGTTGGCATTTCATTTATAATGTGCTGGAGAGTCTGCTTATTAACTACAAATCCAAAACATCATGAAATCAAATATAAAATGCCGTGGTCTTATTTATTAGCCATACAGCAAAGATTTACTACCTTCTTTTAGCTGTATAGTTTTTCATCCAAATTAAAGACACATTCAGCTTAGTCATCATAAAGGTTAAAAGACGGAAGCTCCTCTTGCCAAGAGTGAGCATTAAAGTGAATTTTAAAATACCGATTTAAAAACAGGGATCTATGTTGAGATGGATCTGGCTAGAAGTCAAATACAGGAGGACTTCTGTTTCTGGAGGGAGCTGCAACTTCTCTCTCCATTTATTTAGCATCAAGTCTTACATTAATACAGAATTTAAAAGAGCAAACCAAAACAGTGGCAAGGAAGTCTGTTGTACATAAAATAGCCTTGCATCTCTCATTTTGAAATCAGTGCACAAATTAAAAAATGAAGAGCTACAGCAGCTTTTTATCAATTAACTCAAGGGCAAACACTTGAAGAGTAACCAGAAAAATAAGGTGAATCAAATCTGGGTGATAAATTGGAACTCTGGTTTGTTGTTGTTCTTTTTTTTTTTTTTTTTAAGGCACTTCTGTCACTGATTAGTTTGCAAAGTGAAGTGGGTTTTCTGCAATCATAGGTTCAGTGCAACTGTTAAATGTTATCATTCAAGGAGCAGAGTTTCTGTCCTAAAAATCCAAGACTGCTTCAGCTCTCCTTTGGCTGTATCTGCAGAAAGTCACTCTGTCACTCTGGCCAAGGAAATGAACATCTACATCTCATTTTGTTTTTCTGTAAAATGTTGGTCTCCCAGACTAGAAAAATGTATTCAATAATAATTATAAACGACTTTACAAGCCCAATGTACTAGTAGCATGTTAATAATAATGATTACAAATGAGGCTCCTTCAAAAGAAGCTTAGAGAAAAAAGGAAACTACTTTGGGGTTCACTTGGGAATGATTGGGACTCAGAAAGAAACTGGCTCCAATCTTGAGCAGCTAGGGATTCAGGAGAGAAAGTTTTTCTTTACCTCATTTCAGAAAGATACATGGGAAAAACAATATAAAGGGAATTATTTATGCCCTAATTAATGATGCCTTCTGATGCCAGTGCGTGTGTGTGTGTGTGTGTGTGTGTGTATGACTAAATTTTAGGTAAGATTATATTTTAAACTTTATTCGGAAAATTGCCTCTATTCTCTAAGTGACTTTGCTCTTTATGACCACATCAGGATATGAGAAATTAGTTCAGATAATTTCCTAAGAGGAATATCAATATTAATTAAGTCCAGTGAGAGAGCTCTACAAAATAGGTTGGGACGGGAGTAGCATGGACTTTGGAGTCGGACAGACCTGGGTGAGAAAACGGCTCTGCCATTTTGGACAAATCACTTAACCTCCTGGGTCTGTTTTCTTGCCTGTGAAACAATGAATAATACACCTCCCTCATTGGGCTGCTGTAAGGATTAAATGAGATTACATTTGAAAAGTACCTTATTCAGAGTCTGGCTGTCCATTAGTCACTTAAAAATGTTGACTGTTCTCTTTTAACTGCATACTGTACCTACATGAGCCTAAATGATCCCATTTGAGAGAATCCTGTCCAGCAGTTGATTGACATTTTCACAGAATTGAAGCAGATTAAGACTTCTATTACTACAAGCACTATTGATAACTCTTAAGGGACAATTGTCCTTTTCATGATAGATTCTAAGGTTCTGTTAGTACTTTCTGAATCTTACATGGGATACCCATTTTGTAAGTTTTCTAAAGCAGGATCTTTTGTATGTGTGTGTCTGTCTGTGTGTAAATATACATACATATAATACATACATATATGTTTAATATTCTTTTGTGGTAGAGAACCACTGACAGCCTGTGGAATACTTCCTCATTTTCAGAATTTCAGAGATGAGGAATCTGAGCTCTCAGCAGTCTAACAACGTTTCTTCACAGATGAGAAAACTGAGGCCCAGAGAGTTTGGGTAACTTGTCCAAAGTCACATAGTGCTAGAATTTTGAAAATTCTACCAATCCAGTATTCTTTTAGTGCCTTAATTAAAACTTAAAAGCAGTACAACATATTGCTGCTTTTTGAAAAAAAAAAAAGCTTCTGATCAGAGACTTTACATGTCTCCTTGGCAGAAATCATACGTTATCATTGTGTTCACACAGGGGTTAGCAGAATTCTTTGGAATAGTGAGTGCACACTACATATATTTCAAATGAATTAGTGGATTTTTCTTAAGGCTATAGTGCGTGTGACTTTTTCTTTTGGGGAGTATAGTTCAACAAAATTGGATTTTGCTGTGTATGATGGTTACAAATTATATTTATGATGACATAAGCAAATGAATAATGGAATAGTTATCTGGAATTTTTTAAAATTATCTGGCATCTTATAAAGGAAGACTGGCTGCCAGCATGGATGATACATACTAAAAGCCCCTTATTCTAAAGAGTGAACATTATGTTTTTGTACTTAGTGAAAACAGTTGCCTGAAAATTTCACACTTCTTTGCCTATCTATATTGAGTCTTGGACTATGTCTCTGTGAGGTCACACATCTTGATGAAAACTGGAAAATAAGGTAACCATCAAGATGTTGATGTAATCACAGAATAAATGAAGAAATAAGCATACAACTGTAATCAGAAAAGTTATACCTATGGACTTGTATCACAGTATTATATTTACATAGTAAATTTACATAGTAAAGCCACTGTTGCAATACTGCACGGCCTCTAAAATTCATGCTTTTGAAGATAATGTGGCAACACGAGGAAAAGTGTTTGTGTTTTAATATTTTACTAGGAAATCAGTATTCACTGTTACACAATTTTATAGAAGAGAATTCTGCACAGAAAAGGGACAAAAAGAAAATATACCAAAATAATAACAGCTGTGTTAGGGTGATGGCAATATGAATGCTTCTTTCTTATCCCTAGTTACATTACTCCTGTAACAGAAAAAGAAATTTACAAGTACAAAGAAAATGAGTTCTATAAAAGAAAGTATAGTAATCATCTGTTATTTGTG
This sequence comes from Neomonachus schauinslandi, assembly GCF_002201575.2. NCBI lineage: Eukaryota > Metazoa > Chordata > Mammalia > Carnivora > Phocidae > Neomonachus > Neomonachus schauinslandi. The sequence continues at coordinate 101,336,060 of NC_058403.1, forward strand.
GCAGTCCCAAATCTTTTGAAAAACCACCCCACATTTTGATAGTTTCCCACTTGTGAATTCTGTCTTCCCAAAGTAAATTCTAAAATTAAACATTTCCTAATCTCCCTAGCCTCTGAGTCTAGGGTGAGTTTCTAGAACTTAGTTTCTAGCTCTCAGTTGCATTTATCAGAAACTACCTGAAGAACAGACAGGATCCAGATACCCATTCTGCCAGCACAGGAGGCTTAGATGTCACTGTGCTGGGGGCAAAAGTGGGAATAGTAGCTTCCGCATTGCAACAAAGTTCTGGGTTTGGTGGTAACTCGGGTTAGAACCTGTTCCTCTAGCCTTTCCAGTGGTTACCTGGACTTTCTAGTTTCCCTTAATTAATCCCTTCTCATTTGAATGACCTAGAGTTGATTCTTTTGTCTACACCTGAGAATGCTAGCAGGTGGAAAGGCTAACAAAACTGGAATTCACCTAAGAAAAGATGAATGAGGGATGACACAAATAATGAGAAGATCACTCTGAACTTCCAAAGAACGTTGTGATCAAACAAAAGATCTTTAACATTTAAAAAGACTGTGTGGAAGAGAGCTCCCCATTGATCCAAACAGGACATGTGATGTGAGCAAGAAATAAACCTCTGTTATGTTAGGCCACTGAGATTTGGGAGTTAATTTGTTACCACGGCATAGCCTAGCCTAGCCTGATAAATACATAATGGTAGCTGAAATGGGATGTGTTTAATAATCAAAATAAATAAATATATAAATATAAAAGCTTTGTACAATTAGAGAACATTTTATCTAATAAAGCTACATCGAATAAAGAATGGATTCAGGATGTGTTGTCATTTTGCATCAAGTAAAGATATCTGGGTTTACCTGAAAGCAACAATGACAAAAATGTAACACATGAGAAACCCTAAATAGTTAATGATTTTAAAAACAACAAATAGGTTATGCTTTTCAATTCTCACACTATAAAAAGCATAATTTGTGATGCATATTTCCTTAAAATAATCCTCCAAAAAAGCCATATGCAATAATAAAAAGGCAAACCATATTTACTTATTGTGAAATTCTTGATTGTCTGCAGAAAGGAGTATGAGAAAATTGCTAACAGGACTTGTTGAAATTGCTTCCAGCACAAATAAAGGAGAAATGGATGCTGCTCTCACTTGAACAGATTCATCAATGTCTGCTTGCTTTTGCAGCCCTGTTCCTTTTCAGATGTCTATTTTGACTGTACAACAGTAGTTTTTTCTATGCAGTAGTAAATTATCTTTATTTCATAAAACATATGATATTCTTTCACCTGAATAGCCACTGACAAGGTTATTTTTTATTTGTCCATTATAATCTACACCAGCCTGTCTGCACTAAGTGATCTGAGCCACTGAGCCAACACTGGCAGAATCATCGTCACAATTCTGTGGTGTGAATATTCCTAGTGTTCAGACGCCCTAATAAATGATCCTCTACTATGTCTTAAAAATGGTAATGGGTTTTTGTTTTGTGTATAGCACAGAAGATCAAATAAGAGAAGATGGGATTAAAGTAGGAGAGGTTTCTATTGGACATAAAGAATTTCCAGACTGCCAGAATGAAAAAAAAAAAAAAACTGGAATGGATTATTGAGGGGGAATGACTGGTCTTTTGTCAGGCACATCATTAAGAAAGACTAACTTTTCTTAAAGGCAGAAGACTAGGTCAGATACTCTTCCACAGTCCTTTCTAGTTCTGTGATTTTATGACCATAAAACTAATAGCACATCAGAATTCTCTTGGCTTCTCTTGTTTTCATTTATATCATTCATTGTCTCTCATATTTGCCATTGACTGGTATTACTGGGGGATGATCTATGCCCCTTCTCTGGCCAAGTGAACACACACATGTACACCACAAAAGGGCAGTCAAATAATTCTTATCTCAAGCATTCCCACAGACAGATTCCAAACTGTATGACTCTGGTAGAGGAAAGAAGTTCACCATTGCCCTCCTTATCAAACTGATGCATCTCTGAGCATGGTCCATGAGCACAAGCTTCACTGACCAGCCTTTGAGGTTGTTCCTCCATGGATGTTCCCTTAGCGATGGACAGTGTTCTCTTAGATGCCTTGTCTGTCATCATACCTCCTACTTCTCCCCCTACTCCTATTATGCTTTCACTTTGTTTCTCATTCTATGTGGTCCCCACCTTCCCTCTCCAGCAGGGGCCCTTCGCCAACCCTAGCAAGCCTTTGTCTTCGTCCTATGACCTGGAAGTCCTTTCAGTCCCTGCCATAGGCATGAGTCACAACCTTTCTTTGTTCTAATTATTCCTGCTGCTGGATGGGAGAAGAGGGAAGGTTTATATCCTGATGGTGAGATGTGGTCAGAAGGACATGGGCTGGTGAGATTTGTTTTCTGTCTCTTTTTTCCCCCTCTTTGCTTTGGCCATCTCTTTTAAAAATTCAGACATCTTGCATCAGATTGTGAATCTTCTTCCAATGGCTCTCAACACATTCATATATGGGAGTCATATTCCCCTTGCTACTATAACTTAGGACCTTTTTAGTCAAAAGAGCACTACTTTTCTTCCAACTTCATATAACATTGCACGACCCTCTCTTATTAACTAGTCTTTGGACTAGCCATAGCCTGCCTTTCTTTCTTTCTTTCTTTCTTTCTAAAGAGAGAGAATGAACATGCATGCACAACAGCAGAGTGGTCAGGGGAAGGGGAAGATGGAGAGGGATAGAGAATCTTAAGCAGGCTCCACACTCAGCCCAGAGCCTGATGCAGGGCTCAGTCTCACGACCCTGAGATCATGACCTGAGCTAAAATCAAGAGTGGGACATTTAACCAACTGAGCCACCCAGGCGCCCCACCATTTGCCCTCTTGTAAGAGTTGAAGACAAGGTAACCTTACCACATGGTGTAAGGTATGTAAGTTGCAGAAGTCAACAAACTGTGGCTTATGACCTGTGAGCCATATCCAGCCCATGGCCTGTTTTATAAATAAAGTTTTATTGGACACAGCCATGCCCATTAATTTACCTGTTGTTTAAGACTGCTTTTGTTCTACAGCAGCAAAGTTGAGTAGTTACAGCAGTGACCACATGGTCTGCAAAGCCTAAAATATTCACTATCTGGCTTCTTCTAGAAAAGTTTGCCAACCCCCGATACAGTGTATCACAACTAAAAGGAAGACTGTCTCAACCTAAAAGATTACTCTTAGAGGCTGATTTAAGTTTGGATAGTTTCTTCTTTTCTTCTTTGAATAGGAGATTTACACTTTTGAGAAGTTTATCTTTCATTTTTCTTTCCCTATATCCTGCATGCCTTCATTGTAGTTAAAAGAGTTATCATATTTAAAATGACAGAATCTATCAAATCAACATTTGTCACTACCAAATGTTTAACTTGGACGGGCAAGTTCATAAACTTAAAACCTTGGAATGTCTCAACTCCCGTCATCCCTTTATCCATATCCAGCTGGTCACCAAGTTCCATTGAGTCTACCTCCTAAATGTCTCCTACATTAATCCCCCTTTCTATTCCAGTACCCTGTTTGAAGACCTTGTTTCTTACCTGAACTATATCAATGACCTCCTACTCATTCCCCCAGCCACCAAGCCATCCCACCCTTACTAAGTCATTCTCATTGTATGGATAGTGCCAACCCAGCCTCCCCCAAATCCCTCACCTTGGGTACAGCCTCTCTCTCACACTAGTCATTCTCACCTCATGCACACCTTTAATCTCAGAATTAGGGCTTCTGTATCATGAAACAGCGCCACTATTTACCTACTCACACAAGCCAGAAACCTAGGAATCATCTTTGATCTGTCATTTTCCTTCATACTCCACACCTAATTAATAAGCAAGCCCTGTCAGTTCTACCTCCTAAAACTTACAGTAATTCTAACAGAGGTAAAGAGTTAAAATGATACTTAGGTTCTGAGCCCAAGTTAAGAACCAACTGAAAGGCAAATACAGAAGTCACACAAATGGCAATCAAAAGATGACCTTTATCAGTAAGAGAGCTAATATTGATGGCTCATGCTACCTGCAGGTGAATGCATCCTAAAATTGTGAACCCACAGCTAGACAGGCTTCCTACGCAAATCACAGGCTCTGTGGGTCACCGCGGAGCCCCTGCGCAGGGTAGAGTGCAGCTACTGGAATACGCACAGCATGGAAGAACAGGGTGGAACACGTGTGCAGCGGGCAGGACAACCTCCAAGATAAGGAGGGAGCCAGGGGAGAGCCTGCAGCACTGCTTGTGCCGACAGTAAGTCTGACAAGTTCTGCAAGGAGTGAGTGATGAGGAGGAAAGACCAGGAAGTTTATCAAGAAGTCAGAGGAAAGAAGATTCCCCTCCTCCAACATTCTCCAGATTTTTCTTCTCTCGCTCTATTAAGCTTAACCATTAGCTAGTGGTGTGGCTGCCCCTGGAGAGAAAGTTAACAATCTACCTGGGCAATTCTGGTCCCCCACGTTCGAAAGACTATTCCCCCAGCACCAGCTGTAGTTCTGGGATGCTGGTGGGCAGTGTTTTATTTTTAAGTCTGGGAGGCTCTGAAATGGGTCAAAATGACACCTTAATTAAATTAATTCTAAAACCTGCATCCAAGGCTAAAAATTCTTTCTCTATTCTATTTCCCTTCCCAAAATATGTCCAGCTACCTTGTCCAGTGTAATTTATCAAAGGTTTGGCAATGTGGTAAAATAACAAATACATTTAAATCGTAAAAGTCATCAACATATGAAGTCCCAAATGTAATCTTTTTTTAAAAACATTTTTATTATTTTATTTGTCAGAGAGTGAGAGAGCACAAGCAGGGGTGTGGCAGGCAGAGGGAGAAGCAGGCTCCCCGCTGAGCGAGGAGCCCGATGTGGGACTCGATCCCAGGACCCCAGGTCATGACCTGAGCTGAAGGCAGACGCTTAACCGACTGAGCCACCCAGGCACCCCCCAAATGTAATCTTAACTGCCTTTTCTTACGGATTTTCCTGGGAGGAAATTGAAGTTAGAAATTAAATTCATGCAAATTAGTCCAAAGATTTCAGAGGTCAAAAGAATTAAAGTGCAAAATCATATTCTCTTGCACTTGCAAGTTAAATATCCAAAGAAATTAAAGTCCAGACTTCATCCTTTCCAATTTCTTATTTCTGCCTACTCTCAGCTAGAAAGGTCTTTGCTGCCAAGTAGAGCTGGGGTATCTTTTGCAGCTCCAACCTAGGCTGTCTTCTGTGGAATGGATATAGATCCTTTAGGGTGCATAGTGACTGCGTGTCTGGGATGTCCTCTGTTTAGAGGCTCCAAGACTTAAGAACACCAAAGACCATCACAACACTGGCCCCCAATCCGCCAAATCTAGAAAAACAACTCAATCTTGTTATCTTAAGTTAAATTATGTTTCCAGAACCCAGAGTCAGTGTCAACAAAGACCCTAACAGAGATTCAGTAGTATTGGACAAAAGGAAGTGAGATCAAGAAAATATCTTGGTTTAAGTTCTTCATGATGCTAGTGAGTCTAGGCTGGTTATCTGAGATCCACAGTCTCTGAATTTATACTGAATCAGGGTCAGTCTCCTATCTGGTAGTTAATTTTGACACTATGTATCTTCATATGGGAGGGATGCTGGGGCTGTGCGCATAGTCTTCTTTCTAAGATAGTAACATTTGGGACATTACAATCTTTTTTTTTTTGGACATTACAATCTTGCAAAGTTAGAAATGTGCAAATAAAATCACTATGTTTTATTTGACGTGCCCCTGCCTTTCTACACAGTCATAATGTCTAATTTTGCATTCTCCCTTTAGCTCATGTTTCTGGCATCCCAATGCTGAAGTAATTGTGGACCTCATCAACAACCAAGGAGCAGGCCTTTTTGATCCTAGACTACAGAAGGTGCTCCTATAGCTTCTTGCTATTAAATTGCTTAGGACTATAAAATCTGCCTAGGAAAGAGACTTTTGCCTAGTTGTCATATTTGATTCAGCTCAAGAATCACTCTTAGCAGATTCCTGAACTACATTACTGTTGATGCTTCAGAGCTTATGTTTCTCGTGGTCTATGTGAATCAGTTCTCCTCCAATGGGTTCCTTGATTCACTGCTTTGTCACCTTTTGTATATTCCAGGCCTTGAATAGCATTTGTGTCTAGGACACCTTTAACTGATGTACTAGTATATGCCTATAGTGCTTCATTCCCCTCTGCCATTACCCTGCTACTTCCACAGAGACTCAGTTGTATTTCCAAAAGTTTAACCTACTTCTTAAATTGATTCCTTTCCTTTTCTAACACACATAGGGCTAGAATTGAGGGCCTTCCTTCGTTTTCTCTTTGCCTGAGGGCCCCAAAAATAGTTTTTCTAGTATTTTCCTCTAGCATTTGATGTGTATAGGCCTACCTTAGTGAAGAATATGAAATCAATAATTTTTTTTAAAGATATTTTTTATTTATTTATTTGACAGAGAGACAGCACAAGTAGGCAGAGTGGCAGGCAGAGGGAGAGGGAGAAGCAGGCTCTCCGCTGAGCAGGGAGCCCGATGCGGGGCTCGATCCCAGGACCCTGGGATCATGACCTGAGCTGAAGGCAGCTGCTTAACCAACTGAGCCACCCAGGTGCCCCGAAATCAATAATTTTTAAGGCTACCAAAAGCTACACTGTTTAAACAAATCTTGACCACCTTCTCCTACCCATGTTGAATAGTCCCACCTGGAGGGTATTTTGCCATCAAACCAATATCCAGTCTGGGCCTGGACTCCATAATTATTTCTGTCTGGCTTTCTATTTTTATTTCTCGTCTCTGATGTAGCTTCCCTTAGAATGCCAATTCCATAAATTTCTCTATAATGTGTCCTCAAGGTATAGGCAAGATCTACTTGCCACCTGCATTAACTGTCTGTCTCTGAATCAAACCCATATAATAATGATTCCAGTATAACGTGCTTTTCTTCCTGGTCTTCCCCTCTCAAATCTATACAAATTCTTTGTGACCACTTGGTAGAACTACCCTGGTCTTCAAAAGGTTGTTCTTCAATGCTTTTACTGTGGATTCTTCATCTGCTCTTTTCAGAGGAGCCTCTGAGTTCATTCATGAATTTGGTTTCTTGTGAGCAGGGAATCAGAGATCTTACGTCTTTCGTTTTTTAATGGGCCCAGTCACTACTCCTGAACTAATAATAATTAAAAACATCTTTACTTTTTCTAATACCCTTTTTTCTGAACAATTAGACCCCAGTACACCTCCTATTCCTTTTGTATATATCCATCCTTATTGCCAAGAGCTCATGTTGATCTTCCTATATGTCTAGTCTGTCCACTAAGTGCTCATTTGAGCTTTGTGCCCTTACAAAAGAGGCCCCAGAGAGCTCCCTTCCACCAGGTGAGATCAGAGTGAGAAGATGGCAGTCTACGAACCAAGACACCAAATTTGCCAGTGCCTTGATATTGGACTTCCCAGCTTCCAGAACTGTAAATTTCTGTTTTTATAAGCCACCCAGTCAATGGCATTTTGTTATAGCAGCCTGAACAGACTAAGAGAGTTTCCTTTAAAAAATTCACCCTCCTGGGGCACCTGGGTGGCTTAAGTCAGTTAAGGATCCAACTCTTGGTTTTGGCTCAGGTCATGATCTCAGGGTCCTGGGATCAAGCCCCAAATCGGGCTCCACACTCAGTGTGGAGTCTGCTTAAGGATTCTCTCCCTTGCCCTCTACCCCTCCCTCTGCTCTCTAAAATAAATAAATAAATCTTTAAAAAAAAAAAAAGTTCACCTTCCCTCCAGTTAATCATGTTTTCATCCTTTATTTTGATTTCATTCTTTCACCTCCTTTGCCCTTATATTCAAAATAAAATATAACTTTCATATCACAACAATTTCTCCTTGATTGCCTGAGGAAACTTCATTGCTAGGGATGGAGGGCCTAGGCACAGGCCTTTGAGTTGTTTTTCTACCTCAACCCCTAAAATAGCACATTCTCCTTACCTTAAGAGTTTCCATTCCTGTATATGGGTTTATTAGTAAGGTTTAGCATCTTTTTATGGGTGAGATTTGCAATTTGGATCTCCAAAATCTACAACCATGGTCAGGACTTGTGTAGTAAATCCAGAGCCACTTGAGGCTACATGATGGAGCTGATTTTTGAGTCTATGGACAAGCCACATGAATATTAGTTGTGTTATAGTTTTCTCTCTTGAGCTCAAAACAATATAAAGTATAACAAAATTTCAGACAGCTGATCTAGCACCTCCTACCTAGAACTGACAATGATGATTTAAAGCTAGAACTTTTTTCACCATCCAAGCTTTTGTCATCTCTTGCCTAGATCACTACAATGGTTCCCAATCAACATTCTTTTTTTTTTTTTAAAGATTTTATTTATTTATTTGAGAGAGAGAGAGAGCACATGAGAGGGGGGAGGGTCAGAAGGAGAAGCAGACTCCCCGCCGAGCAGGGAGCCCGATGCGGGACTCGATCCCGGGACTCCAGGATCATGACCTGAGCTGAAGGCAGTCACTTAACCAACTGAGCCACCCAGGTGCCCTCCAATCAACATTCTTGCTTCCTAATAGTCCATTTCCATATAGCCAGAATGATCTTCTAAAAAACTTATATAAGGTCAAAAAATATTATCAAGAAAGTGAAAAGATAACCCATAGAATGGGAGATGTTTTTGCAAATCATATATCTGATAAGGGCCAAGTATCCTGAATATAAAAAGAGCTCCTACAATTCAACAATAAAAAGACCAATAACCCAATATAAAAATGGGCAAAGGGCTTAGACGTTTCTTCAGAGAAGTATATAAACAGCCAATAAGCACATGAAATAACTCTCAACATTGTTAGTCATTACGGAAGTGGCAAATCAAAACCACAATAAGATACCTCTTCGTACTCCCTATGATGGCTATAATCACAAAAACATAAAATAACAAGTGTTGGCAAGGATGTGGAGAAATTGGATTCCTCATACATGGCTGGTTAGAATATAAAATTGCTCTTTCCCAGAGCAGGCATTTTGGAAAAGAACTTGGTAGTTCCTCAAAAAGTTACACACAGAATTACCAAATGACCTAGCAATTCTACTCCTAGGTATATACCCAAGAGAAATGAAAGCATATATTCATATAAAAACTTCTACACAAATGTTCATAGCAACATTATTCATAAAAGCCAAAAAGTGGAACAGCATTACTATTTGCCAAGGGCTGAGGAAAGGGAAAGGGGGCCAACTGCTAACAGGTACAAGGTTTCTTTTTGGGGTGAAAGAAGTTGCACTCATTATGACATGCTAAAACCAATAAGTTGTACAGTTAAAATGATAAAGTTTATGTTATGTGAATTATATCTTAATTTTCAAAAAAAAAAAAAAACACTAGTTAGGGAAAAAAAACCTTAGATCATGATCTTCTACTGGTTAAACTCTTCAGTGACTTCCTATGGCACTCAGATAAAATTGAACCTCCTTACCTAGTCCTGCAAGACCCTACATGATGTGACCCCTACCTGCCTTTCTTATCTCATCCTCCATCACTTCCCTCACAACCCATCCTCTGTTTACATTATAGTCCAGGTTCACTGGCCTCCCACTTCCAGCTCTGGTCTTTTCACTTAATCTCCCTCCTGAGTAGAGTATTCTTGGCCCAGGGCTTCTCATGGCCACCTCTCCCTTATCATGGAGGTCTCAGGCTAATGTCACCTCCTCAGCAAGTCTTCCTTCACCATCACCATCACTATCATATTACGTTGTATTATTTTCTTCACAGCACTTATCACTCTCTGAAGTTATTTGTTTATACATAAATTCTCTGAGAGCAAAGATTTTGCCTGCCTAGTTCACTGCTATCACCCAAGTTCTAAGAATCATGCCTGACACAGAGTAGATGCTCAAAAAATATATTTTGAGTGAATGAATGGGACCTAATTTGTGTACATTGGAAATTCAGACATTTTGAGGCTATTTGGGGGCTATTAAAGCTTCACCTGATTTGAGTGAGAACCTTAGAGACCCCAGTGAGGCCATGTGTATAGTATCTAGGGAGGGGAATAAGAAACAGGAAGAGTGGAGAAATGCACCTCATCATCATTTCCAAATTACCCAAGGACAAAATTTTATAGAAACCATGATAAAACTATCCAAAGTTTATGGAATCAGCTATAGAAATGATGCAGTGTAATTCATGATTCTGTTTATTCCTGCGAGGAGAGCTGGGGCACACATGCTTGATCTGGGTGCGCTGTAGGAGATCAAAGGGAGGATGGCTATGAAGCAGCACAATGAGTGTCCCTGTGATTGCAGCTCAGCCCAGCCTCTGGCTCTGGCTTTGATCCTAGAAAGGGACAGTAATAAAGAACAGAGCCCCTGAGCACAAAGCACATCCGGGAAGAGGGTAGGCCAGGAGAAAAGGGTGGTCTGGCAGCTCTTAAGAATGGAATTAAGGAGCAACCACAAATATGCCTGTATTGGGAGTGGGGGGGGGGGGTGTCAGAGTAGTGGGAAGCACAGGGCTGACATCAGGAGGGCAAATGGGGATGACAGGAGCCAGGAAGACACCCACTGAAGAAGACACCCTAAAGCTTCTGTGAAGGATCTGAGGCCGGGGCTCTCCTTATTTTGCTAGTAAGGACTGAGCCACATGCTGCTGTTTCATCAGTATGACCTAGAGAAATGTGGCTACACATAGAACAGGGGACAGTGCTTCTGTGGGAATACCACATTCAAATGAGGAACATACTCCATTTTTATCCTGAGATCACCTATGAATCATCTATGACATAAATTAAATGGAAGCAACATTGGAGGAAAAACCCATCTGTCACTGTATATTTTTGTGAGTCTAATCATTAGGCAAAAGGAAATGCTTACCTCTAAACTAGGCCAGGTGGAAAAAGAATGTAAAGATAACTTAGACTTAGATTTTGAAATGAGGAGAAAGGTTATTAAGGCTGGAAAGAAAAGGCTTGGAGGGATGAGAAGGTGGAGTGGTGCAAGGAAATTAAAGGCTAGTTTGGAAATAATGAGCAACAATGTAAAATGGGAAAAATAGAGTTTTAAGCTTGGAAAGGCTTTATTTAAAATCAGTTTGAGCAATTACTATAAAGTATTAAAAATAAGTAAAAGTGATTTTTAGAAAGTTTAAATATAAAAAAAATCAGCAGAACATGATGTGGCTTAGCTTGCCCAGACACACTGAGGTAATTTCTAAGGATATCTTAGATTATGAATTAAATGCATTTTAGGCTATAAGAAGGAACCTCGTGCTGGCTTGTACAGATCTGAATTTCTAGAACAGCCTGCTGGGTGGCGTTCACTGTCAAGCCATCTTGCACACTCTGTTGCCTAACTAATCTCCCTGAAACAAGCCTTTAATCACTATAAACCTTCATGTCTTACTAAATCCACTCTGAGGTCTGCCTGGCCCTCTAGCCCCACCCTGGCTGTTCAGTCTTCCTTCCTAGTTCTCTCCAGCACAGAACCCTCTCTCAGACCTGTCTCTCCACTTGTTTTGCTTCTGGACCTTTGCCCAAGATGCTGCCTTGGTCTGAAATGTATGCTGTCTCTTGTCTGCCTAGCCAAATGACATCCTTCTGTCAAGGTCGAGCTTACATTTCAATTCCATCGTGGGTCTTTCTAGACTGTCCCTTTCTTTGAACTCCTAAAACACAATTCCTCAATTATATACTGCCATATATTAGTCATTATTCTCTTACATGTTAGCACCAGGAATTGGAGGAAAGAGAAGAGAGAAATTAATAACAGAGAAGTGTGAAATCCCTGTTTTAGATTCCAATTTGGAGGTGGGTGTTTGGCAGAGGACGGAGGAAGTACAGCGGAGTGGTTCCAGAAGCCTTTGGTACAGGAAAGGAAGCAGGGACAGTTGCAAGGAGCATCCTGCTTTCCACATCACTTGGCAATAACACCTTAAGTTCTAAGTTCAACATCATGAGGAATAAGAAATTTAACATGTGAACGTTTTAGATAATGGAAGTTTATCATGCACATTATTGGACTGCATTCACACCTACTGAATCAGCATTCCAGACCTACTGAGAGTGGGGCCCAGCAATCTGTGTTTTAATAGCATTCTAGGTGATTCTGATGCACAATAATGTTTAGAGAACCAGTGCTTTAGAACCTAAAAAACTTAAATGTTACTCACTATGTAACACTAGTTCTATAATATATGATGTACTTCCTTGCCTTCTGGAACAGAACAGGCTAAACACAAAGTGCTCCTTTCTGTGGGGCCAGAGTCACCATGATGAACATCACTTCTTGCCCAGCGCCATTGTAAGGGGCAGCACACCAGACAGAACACTCGGGCACCATGCTGCCAAGGCCACAGGGTACCAGGTCGCCTCGTTGGCGCAACTGACTGCAAGTGTTGTCTGGGTCCACCATCTGGGTCATTATCTACAGCTTGGGGCTTTATAAAAACAATATAGACCAGTTGAAACTGACTGAATCACAGTATAAAAGAAAATGCACGCAGTTCACGAATTATGCCCACACCAAAGAGTACAATGAATACCCCGCAGAAGAGTTCTGTGTGCCCCTTTCCAATATCTCTTCACTAAAGAAGTGGTAGAAATTCTTGAGCCACTCCTGGGAAATGTTTCTGTTCTCAACTGTATTTCACTTATTATCTAGGCTTTACTGATCTTCCTCCAGGTAACACTCTTCTTGCTACAGATCAGTTTGCCCAGAAAAAAACTCCTTCCTTTATAAGCCATGAAAAATACTCAAAATCTACATCTGCAGTTACTCAAAGTTAAGATTTTACTAAGATAGCTCCCTGGATGCTGGCTGTGGGGGGTGTAGCAGTCCTCGACTGCGTTGTGCTGACCTGCTACCAGCTTCTTACAGCTGGGGAACAGCAGCTTTTCCACACTCACAGCTTCGTGTCTATCTCTGACCAGAATCTCTGCTCTGCCCCCGTGGAGGCTTTCAGTGAGATTTACATCCTGTTTAGTTCCTTTTGGGAAAAAATAACTTCCAGCTGAGTCCAAACTGAACAAGATTTCCTTGGATCTGAAGGTAGCTGCATATGAAAATTTGACAGATACTGCCCAAATGCCTCTCGAGGGGGTTTACCAATGTTCCCCAGAAATGTCGTGTGCCCGTTTGCCCACAGCCTCCTCGGCAGAGACAGAAATGTCTTTTTCCTGTGGATGTCTTGGTGTCCTATGACATCTTCACGTAGAAGAACTTCAGCCATCTCTCTCCAGATGCTAACTCTTCTTCTCATACGCAGTTTTCTCCTTCTACTTAATTCAAAGAATTGAATTGAGACCTTACTTTGAAACTAGTTCTCACAGGTATAAAATCACAGAGCTTACAACTTTGCTATGATATTTCTAATGACCCCTGTTCTTTTTCTTTTTGAAGATGAGTCAAGAGTTTTAAAATCAGAAGGAAAAGAAATTTTTTTACATGATTTAGCATCTATTTGTATAGTAGACTTTGGAGTTTTGTTGTTATTTTATCTCCACATTCTAGGACATCTCTTTATTTGCATTCATAGAAAAGTATTGCCATTTATTGGGAGTCAAAAGGCTCCCTCACCCAGTACTGTCCTATTATTCATTTCTAGGACAGCTGAAGTCCAAAAGTTAATCGCTAATGCAGGATGTTAATAATAGAAGAAACTGGTTTGGGAGGGGGGAGAATATATAGGACCTTTCTGTACTTCCTGCTTAATTTTTCTGTAAACCTGAAACTGCTTTAAAAAATAGAGTCCATTAATTTCTTCAAAGTAAAAAACAGAATAGGCTATGTAACAAAGTGCTGTTTTTGTAACTGAGAAATGCATGCATGGAAAACAACAAAACACATTTTTTACAAAAGCAGATACAAAGAAAAGACACTCATTTAATACATTAGAATGATGGTCTTTGTGGGAACTGATAATGGAAGTGGAGTATGGCAAGAAAATGAAATAAACAAAATGAGACAGGGATATTGCATGGACCAACAATGATAACATGCCATGAACTGAGTATGATCAAATCTGTCCAAGAACTTGAAATCTAAAAAAAAAAAAAAAAAAAAAAGCCGTTCTTAACTTGGGCAGGGAGGTAGAATTTAGAGAAATTTTAAAAGAACACACATGCTTCAGCCCCATTTCAGACCCAGCTGCATCAGAAACTCCAGACTTGGAGCATGTGCATTTTGCAAAAGTTCCTATATTATTAGCTAGGACATGTTTAGTTACAAAACCCCAGTTCAAATAAGTATAAGCAATAAAAGGAACTGTGTTGGCTCATGTGGCTTGGAAGTCTGAGGAGTAGTCCGGCCTCAGGCACAGATGAATCCAGGAGCTCAAGCTATCCAATCAGGCTCTCTCTCACTGCCACCTGTCTCCATCTCCCCTGTTCTGACAGGTTCTCTTTCCATGTGGTAGGGAAGCTTTTTACCAACATTTCTGGTCATGTGGAGTGAGAGAGGGGATGTAGTAAAATGGAACGCTGCAACTGACAGCACCTCAAAGGCCATGGGAAGTTGGATAGGAGTTCCCCAACAGAAGGGACAGGCTAAGCACACCAAACGAGGTGATTATCGTATCTTCCCAGGAATTTAATTCAGAATAAGTCCAACATTCCCTTGTAGGGTGACATGGATCTTCATGACAAAAGAAAAGAAAAAATCACTAGAAACATTTCCCAGGTTCCCCAGCCTGGTCTCTTGCTTACTTGGGCTCAGCCACCATGTTCAGTCTAGTTTTGAACATGCTGTCATGTTCAGTCACACCTTCCCCTTTCCCAGGGATACAAACGCATTCATCCAAACTCGCTAGGTATCTGGCTTACAACTCTCCTGGGTAGGCTTAGAATAAAAAAGAAAGATATTTAGGGCACCTAGGTGTTCAACAATATAGGTGATGAGTCTAAGATGGAGAAAGGCTGGATAAGTTAACCTATCCCAGGTCACAGCATGCAAAAGTGACAGAATTTGAACTCAGGTTTTATACCTCCAAATCTTATGCTCTGTCCAAGGTACAACACTGCACAGGTAGTATTAACAATAAAAATGGGGTGCCTGGCTAGCTCAGTCGGAAGAGCATGCAACTCTTGATCTTGGTGTCATGAGTTTGAGCCCCACATTGGCTGCAGACATTACGTAAATAAATAAATAAATAACTCGAAATAGTAATGATTATTATTA
The DNA here is from genome assembly GCF_002201575.2 of Neomonachus schauinslandi. Lineage (NCBI taxonomy): Eukaryota > Metazoa > Chordata > Mammalia > Carnivora > Phocidae > Neomonachus > Neomonachus schauinslandi. The sequence goes on from NC_058403.1 coordinate 101,351,208, forward strand.
TTACAATGAAAAGTGCTGTTCTTTGCTGAGTTCTTCCTATGGCCCAGGCAGTGTTTTGTAAACATTAGCTCACCAACTCTCATAACAGGCTATGAAGAATGTATCATCTCCATTTTACAGATGGAACTATAAAGCTCAGAGAAGAACTGAAGCTCAGAGAAATAATTATCCTAATCACATAGCTACTAAATAGTGGAACCAGGACTTAAAACAAAGTACATCCAAAAAAAGGTTTAGGGGAACCTGGGTGGCTCAGTGGGTCAAGCCTCTGACTCTTGGTTTCGGCGCAGGTCCTGATATTATGGGTCATGAGATGGAGCCCCTCATTGGGTTCTGTCTGCTTGGAGATTCTTTGCCTCTGCCCCTCCCCCAACTCGTGTGCAGGCAAGCATGCGCTCTCTCTCTCTCTCTAAAATAAATAAATAAATCTAAAAAAAACCAGTTTATTTCAGAAGAACAAAAAGTTAATAAATTAACAAATAGGGGCACCTGGGTGGCTCAGTCAGTTAAGTGCTTGCCTTCAGCTCAGGTCATGATCCCAGAATCCCGGAATCCAGCCCCACATTGGGCTCCCTGCTCAGTGTGGAGTCTGCTTCTCCCTCTGCCCCTCACCCTGCTAATGCTCTCTCTCTCGCTCTCTCTTAAATAAATAGTAAAATCTTTTAAAAAAATAAATTAACAAATAAATAACATCAAGGTTAGATTCAGGGCAAAAAATAAAGTATCTAAAATTTGAAGAACCTAACTAATTAGTTAAAGTAGTCTTACTCGTTTTAAAACATAGACCTTAAAATACAATCACTCAAACACAACAAAAGCCTATTTCTCTCTAACAAGATGGTTCAGAGAGGTATTCCAGCCTGGAAGGGTTCAGCTCCATGAAGTCATTCAGGAACTTGGCAAGACAGAGTTTCTGCCATCTTCAATCTTGGCTTCCAAGGTCACCCTGCCTGTCACCATCCTGGCCCATGAGAAGGAGGAAAGGAGCACAATACCTCGTCTCTTGAAAGCACAGTCCAGAAGGACACACATACCATCTGCTGCATTCCATTAGCAAGAGCTTAGTCACATGAAACACTACAGCAAAGGAGGCTGGACAACGTGGCATGTGGCTAGACAGGCATGACCTAGTTACAGCTGCTGTGGAAGAAAGAAAGAACAAATTTTGGTGGAAAACTAGCTGTCAATGCCACAACAATTTAGTAGACTTAACCATTAACACAGGCAGAGACCAATTTGTCGTAAAACTTAGGAAACTTAAACTTCTAGGCCTTTCATTTGTATGGCCTCTTCCAAAGCTCTGTTAGGGGCCTGTATGAGTTAGCAATTTCTGTATAACAAATTACTCCAAAACTTATCAGCTTAAAACAATAACCTTATTATCCCACAATTCCTGAGAGTCTGGAATCTAGGAGCAGCTTTTCTGAGTGGCTCTGGCTCAGAATATTAAGCTGTCAGTCAAGGATGCAGTTGGCTTGGGTACAGTAAAGTCTTGACCAGGGCTGGAGCATCTGCTCCTGAAATGATAATCACAAAGCTGTGGGCTGGAGGCCTCAGTTTGTCACTACATAGTCTTCTCCACAGTGTTGTGTAATGGTTCTCATGACATGGTAGCTGAGTTCCCCCAGAATCAATGATCTGAGAGAGAGGGGTACAAGTCATAATGTCCTTTATAACCTAGCCTCCAAAGAGACATCACTTCTACGAAATTCTATTGGTTTCACAGACCAACCCCAATATAGTATGAAAGAGGAGTTACATTGGGGCATGAATACCAGGAGACAGGGATAACGGGTGGGCGGTGGGAATCTTCATATATGAGGCTGGCTATCAACAGGCTCCAGTAAATGTGTTCACATGTTTTTTGTAGCATTGGCAAAAGTAAGATTTTTTTTTATGTTCTTTTTCTTAATGAGTCCTCCTCAATTGTATTAGCTTATGGCACCACAAAACATGAATCCTTTTCTTATATGATCTTGCCTGAACCTTTAAAATCATTTTAGAACATGGTGGATCAAACCAAAACCATTATAACTAATTCTGAAGGGATGAAATACTTTTTCAAAGTATGTTTGTTTTCATGACTGTTAATATTATATAGTTTGCACACTGCTGATTTGTTATCAATGCTAGATAAGAAGTTAGGAGATTTGAATGTCAATCCACATTCTACCTCTAACAAACTGGGTGATCTTCCTTTCATACAATGCAGCCTGCTCTGTAAAATGCCTTTGTCAATATGGTTGCATTAACTGATCTATACAGGCACTTCCAGACAGTTCTTTAAAAGTATATGATTAAATGATATGTCTCTCTATGCTACAAATTTCTCATCCATAATACGGGGATAACAATATCTACTTCACAGAGGTGTAGTGATGATTAAATGAGGCAACCTATGTAAAGTATCCCAAAAATCCTAGCAAGCAGTGCATGCTCAGTAAATATTAGCCATTCTTACTATTTTATGCCTGAAAATTAACCAACCTCAGGAAGCCTATTTTGAATAGTTTTGTAGTATCACAGTAATTTGTAATTTCAATTTGCATCTCAGATGATTGTGTAAATTTTTATAAGTGAGTAAAAGATAATATGAAGTAATATCAAGGTTGTGGAACAACTACAATCTCATAAATTTACTGATGGGAGTATAAACTGATATAATGACTTCAGTAAAATATTTAATAATATATCCACATAAGCTAAACTTACACGTATCTTATGACCCAGCAAATCATCTCCTGGCTAAACTGAACATATATTAGTGCTATGTCCACCAAAAGATACATATGAGAATATTCATCATAGCTTTATTGGTAATATTCAAACTAAAAACAATCCAAATGTCTTTCAACAGAATGGAAAAAGTAAAGCATATTCATACAATAGAATGAATATTCTATTGACAATATTCAAACTAAAAACAACCCAAATGTCTTTCAACAGCAGAATGGAAAAAAGTAAAACATATTTATACAATAGAATGAATATAGCAGTGAAAAGAACAAATCTCACCAACATGATGTTGAGTAAAGCCAAATACGTAAAATGCATACTTCATGATCCCAGTACTTAGAGTTCAAAATCAGGCAAACAAAACTGTGGTAATGGAGGTAAGAAGAATGATTATCTTTGAAAAAATATTGACTGGAAGAGAGGGTAGAGGGAGCTTTCTGGGTGCTGGAAATTTCTACATATTGAGCTGAGTAGGGGTTTCACAGGTGTGTACATGTGTCAAAAATCAGTCAAGCTTTAGATTTAAGACTTGCACATCTTATTGTAAGTTGCACCTCAATAAAACATTTTTAAAGTTGGTAATGGTATAACAAAATACATTGCTGATATCATTGATATAGAAAAAGAAGCTCAACCATGATTTAGATTTATGCAGTTCTGTTTCATCTTAACTAAATTTTGACAATTATGGTCTTAGGTAGTAATTAATGAATAATTAATTATTACTCTCCTATCATATACTACCTTATTAACTGTGTCAATTGTTCACTCATTTCACAAATATTTAAGTGCCAGATGCTCTGCTAGGTGATGGGATCATTAACAATGAACAAAATAGACATAGCTCTTACCTCCACAGAGCTAGGTATATCGGGCAAGACAGAGAGTAAATCAGAAGTTAAAATTGCGGAGAGAGAGTGGAGTGTAGAGGGATATGCACAGGAACACTTCCCCAAAGTCACTGGCTGGGAAAACGAGGGAATGATTTTCGAGACTTTTTGCAACCAGCAGGGCTCAAAGACAGGAGTTTTAGAGGTGGGCGGGCTTGGCTGGGATAGAGACCTGAGGGTGCTGCCCTACTCCTGGAGAAGGCAGGCAAGCAACCCTTGGGCAGATGGTGTGATCTGAAGATCACCTAAGGTGCATGGGGAGAGAGTGTTCGCTCTTTTTGGAGTTCCCTCCCCTGCCCCTCAGCACAGGCACAGAGACATCTGCTGAGGGCAGCTAACCCGGACACTGGCTGTTTAGCCTGTTTGTTCCGAATCCTATGCCCCTGCACTCTCGTGCCCTTCTCGGTCAAACCTGTATCCATCCTAGCACAGACAGACCCTCTCCTAGAAGACCAGCACAGGGCCCGCTGCAACATAGCCCTCACGTTTGAAGATTTAAAAGTCAGAAGGCTTGGCTGGGAAAGTGCACTGTGCTGCTCCAGGCAGGTAAAGACAGTGTGAAAACAGAGGTCTGAAAACACCCGGGACTTAGGAGGGGGATATTATTCACTCTTCTGGGAGGGCTTCCCTGAGAGCAGCAAGCACGGAGACCCCTCTCTGGGTACAAAGGAACTGGCTGGCACCATTTCTCTCCCCCAGCCCTCAGCATAAACCAGCTTCAGTAAACAGCACAGTGCCGACACTGGCTCCCTGACCTGCTTACCCAAGTCCCGCCCCCCTGCACTCTGCTGGTACTGCTTTTCTTAGGCAAGTTGGCCCCTTCCACAGAAGACCAGCAGAGACCCCCGCATGCACCATGTCTACCCACCAGAGAGTACTGCAAGGCATCAGTTCTAGTGCAAGTAGCATCAGGTCTCATTTAACAAGCACACCAGAGCACACCTCGTTACACCTCGCCACATTCTGACCAAGGACCAAACACTGCCCACTGCAGGCAAGGGGAGCCTCTGCAGACAACTGACCTGAGGGATAGAATAATGAAAACACAGCAGCCGAGTGCAGGCAGCACACATCAGAGACACTCCCTGAAGCACCAGGTCCAGGACACTGTATGACCTCTTCTTCATAAAGCCATTACTCTCAAAAGCAGGAACATAACAGGCTTTTCTAACACACAGAGAAAGACAGAGACCTAGACAAAATGCCAAGATGGAGGAATTCATCCCAAAAGAAAGAATAAGAAAAAGATCACAGCCAGAGATCTAATCAAAACAGATATAAGTAATATGCCTGATGGAGAATTTAAAGCAACAATAATAAGGATACCTGCTTGGCTTGAAATAAGTATGGAAGACATCAGGGAGAGCCTTACTGTAGAGATAAAAGAGTTAAAAAAACAATCAGTCAGAAATGAAAAATGCAGTACCTGTGATTCAAAACCAACTGTATGTAATGAGCACAAGGATGGAAGAAGCAGAGGAATGAATAAGTGATATAAAAGAATAATGGAAAATAATGAAGCTGAATAAAAGAGAGAAAGAAGAATTATACATCACAAGAATACACTTAGGGAACTCAGTGACTCCATCAAATGTGATAACATTCATATCATAGGAATCCTGGAAGAAAAAGAGAGAGAAAAAGGGAAACAGACATCCAAATCCAGGAGGCACAGAGAACTCCCACCAAAGTCAACAAAAGCAGGCCAACACCAAGACATATTGTAGTTAAACTTGCAAAATATAGTAATAGGAAAAAATCCTAAAAGCAGCAAGACAAAAGAAGTCCCTAACTTACAAGGGAAGACCCACAAGGCTAGCTGTAGATCTCTCCACAGAAATGTGTCAAGCCAGAAGAGAGTGGCATGATATATTCAATATGCTGAATGGGAAAAATCTGCAGCCAAGAATACTCTATCCAGCAAGGCTATCATTCAGAATAGAAGGAGAGATAATGAATTTCCCATACAAACAAAACCTAAAGGAGTTCATGACTACTAAACCAGCCCTGCAAGAAATATTAAAGGGGACTCTGAGTGGGAAAGACCAAAAGTGACAGACTAGAAAGGAACAGAGAAAATCTCCAGAAACAATGACAAAACATGTAATAAAATGGCACGAACTACACATCTATCAATAATTACTCTGAATGTAAATGGAATAAATGCTCCAATCAAAAGACGTAGGGTCTCAGAAAGGATAAAAAAAAACAAACAAGAGCCGTCTATTTGCTGCCTACAAAAGACTCATTTTAGACCCAAAGACACCTGCAGATTGAAAGTGAGGGGATGGAAAGACATCTGTCATGCTAATCGATGTGAAAAGAGTAGTTATACTCATATCAGACAAAATAGACTTTAAAAAGAAGACTGTAACAAGAGACAAAGACAGACACTATATAATAATAAAGGGGACAATCCAACAAGAAGATCTAACAATTATAAATATTTATGTACCCAACATAGGAGTACCCAAATACATCAAACAGTTAACAACATAAAAGAACTAACTGAGGGGCACCTGAGTGGCTCAGTCGTTAAGCATCTGCCTTCGGCTCAGTTCACGATCCCAGGGTCCTGGGATCGAGCCCCACATTGGGCTCCCTGCTCCGCGGGAAGCCTGCTTCTCCCTCTCTCACTCCCCCTGCTTGTGTTCCCTCTCTCGCTGTGTCTCTCTCTCTCTTAAATAAATGAATAAAATATTTTTTAAAAAAAGAACTAATTGATATATTGCAATAATAGTAGGGGACTTTAACACCCCACTTACAGCAATGGACAGATCATCTAAGCAGAAAATCAACAAGGAAACAAAAGCTCTGAATGACCACACTGGACCAGATGGACTTAACAGATATATTCAAGGCATTTCATCCTAAAGCAGCAGAATACACATTCTTTTCAAGTGCTCTTGGGACATTCTCCAGAATAGGTCACATACTAGGTCACAAATCAGGCCTCAGCAAATACAAAAAGATTAAGATCATACCATGCATATTTTCTGACCATAACGCTATGAAACTTGAAGTCAACCAATAGAAAAAATTTGGGAAGACCACAAATACATGGAGGTTAAACAACATGGTACTAAAGAATGAATGGGTCAGCCACTGCCATGAATAGTGTAGGAGAGGCCCGCACCAACATGAAGTGCAAGTTCAACCAGTGCTTCAATCATTGGTTAGCCAAGAAATTCCTCAAGGGGGACAGCTCCAAAGACCCGTGCACCGACCTCTTCAAGCGCTATCAGCAGTGTATTCAGAAAGCAATAAAGGAGGAGATTCCCTTTGAAGGACTGGAATTCATAGGCCATAGGAAAAGTCCAAAAGCTCTTCTTGACCTTGACAGTCGCCTTGAAAATAGACTCCTCCAGTCAGGAAATTGAGGGCACTGGAATTCGTCAATTAAGGCTGTGAAAATAGCCATCGATTTGATGGAGTTTAGGAGGGAGAAGTTTTCTCTCCTCCTTGATTTCCTCTCATTTATAAAAGATGATGAACCATCACTCTGCTTTGAGATGATTTCTCACTTGCTCTGGCATCTTGCAGGAACTCCATGTGCTACAATTAAGTGATTTCTTGGGATTATGGTTGCAATACTTGGTCTGGGATCAGCTTTAAATATCCTTTGTATGTAAATACTGATAAACTTGTCAGGGTGATCAGGGTTGCCTGAACTCTTGAGTTTTGCTGCGAAGGACATTAGGTACATTGTACTAGGGTTATTATTCATGGAAGCAATTGGTTAGGATCACTCTTTTCTCTCAGGGAGCTAATGCTCTGAAAAGGGATCCCAGCACAATGGTTTTAATCAATGCTTAAGAGCAGTTTTATTTTTATATAATAACTTTTAAGATTGCTGGTGGACTGTGTTAGCCAAGAGGAAGACAGCTTTAAGAGTTCCCTGCCTTAAGAAGAGGTGTCAGATTTCTGATTAAGATGTGAAACCTTGAAGAATGTTGCAGTACACACCATTTCAGAGCTCATAGTGTAGTTTAGGAATTAAAATCCTTGGAGTAACAATGGAGGAAGATCCTAAATTGCAAAGATTTGCTGTTGCCAGCTTTCAGCCCGAGTCAGTTAATTAAGCCAACCTGTATTATGATAAAACTGCCAAAATGCTGCATCTGGTTAAATGGGAGAAGAGTTTGTTTTATTTGCCTGTGTACCCACCCTGCCCTGTAATATCTGTAATCAATGAATATGGAATACATTGTAACATTTAGTTTCAAAAAAAAGAATGAATGGGTCAACCAAGAAATTAAATAAGAAATTAAAAAATACAAGAAAACAAATGATAATGAAAACGTGATGGTCCAAAACCTTTGGGATGCAACAAAAGCAGTCGTAAGAGGGAAGTATATAGCAATACAGGCCTACCTCAAGAAGCAAGAAAAATCTCAAATAAACAACTTAATCTTACACCTAAGGGAGCTAGAAAAAGAACAACAAATGAAGCATAAAGCCAGCAGCAGAAGAAAAATAATAAAGATTAGAGCAGAAATAAATGATCTAGAAACTAAAACAAAAACAAAAACAGTGGAACAGATCAATGAAACCAGGAGCTGGTTCTTTAAAAAAAAATGAATAAAATTGATAAGCCAGACTTATCAAAAAGAAAAGAGAAAGGACCCAAATAAATAAAATCATAAATGAGAGAGGAGAAGTCAAAAACAACTCCACAGAAATACAAACAATTATAAGAGAATATTAAGGAAAATTCTGTGCCAACAAATGGGACAATCTGGAAGAAATGGATAAATTCCCAGAAACACATAAACTACCAAAACTGAAACAGGAAGAAGTAGAAAACTTGAACAGACTGATAACCAGCAAAGAAATTGAATCAGTAATCAAAAATCTCCCAACAAATAAAAGTCCAGGGCCAGATGGCTTCACAGGATAATTCTACCAAACATTTAAAGAAGAGTTAATACCTGTTCTTTTCAAACTATTCCAAAAAATAGAAATGGATGGAAAACTTCCAAATTCATTCTATGAGGCCAGCGTTACCCTGATTCCAAAACCAGACAAAGACTCCACTGAGAAAGAGAACTACAGGCAAAAAAAAAAAAGAAAAGAAAAAACAGAGAGAGAGAGAGAGAACTACAGGCCAATATCCCTGATGAACATAGATGCAAAAATTCTCTACAAAGTACTAGCAAATCAAATCCAACAGTACATTAAAAGAATCATTCACCATGATCAAGTGGGATTTATTCCTGGGCTACAAGGGCGGTTCAATATTCACAAATCAACCAATGTGATACACCACATTAATACAAAGAAAGGATAAGAGCCATATAATGCTCTCAATAAATGCAGAAAAAGCATTTGACAAAGTACAACATCCATTCATGATAAAAAAAAAATCCTCAAGAAAGTAAAGATAGAGGGAACACACCTCAACATCATAAAGGCCATATATGAAAAACCCACAGCCAATAATGATCTTCAATGGGGAAAAACTGAAAGCTTTTCCACCATGGTCAGGAACAAGACAGAGATGTCCACTCTACCCACTTTTATTTAACATAGTACTGGAAGTCCTAGCCTCAGCAATCAGACAACAACAATAAATAAAAGGCATCCAGATCAGCAAGGAAGAAGTCAAACTGTCACTATTTGCAGATGACATGATACTCTATTTAGAAAACCCAAAAGACCCTACTAAAAATTGCTAGAACTGATACATGAATGCAGTAAAGTCACAGGATACAAAATCAATGTACAGAAATCTGTTGCCTTTCTATACACCGATAATGAAACATCAGAAAGAGAACTCAAGGAATGGAGGGAGCCCATTTACAATTGTACCAAAACCCGTAAGATACTTAGGGATAAATCTAACCAAAGAGATAGTACTCTGAAAACTATAAAACACTGATGAAAGGAATTGAAGATGACACAAAGAAATGGAAAAACATTCCATGCTATGGATTGGAAGAACAAATATTGTTAAAATGTCTATACCACCCAAAGCATTTAATGCAATACACATTTAATGCAATCCCTATGAAAATGCCACCAGTTTTCACAGAACTCGAACAAACAATCCTAAAATTTGTATGGAACTACAAAAGACCCCAAATAGCCAATGTACTCTTGAAAAAGAAAAGCAAAGCTGGAGGCATCACAATTCCAGACTTCAAGTTATATCACAAAGCTGTAGTGATCAAGACAGTACAGTATTGGCACAAAACCAGACACATAGATCAATGGAACAGAATAGAAAGCCCAGAAATGAACCCACAACTCTATGGTCAATTAATCTTCGACAAAGCAGGAAAGAATATTCAATGGAAAACAGACCGTCTCTTCAATAAATGGTGTTGGGAAAACTGGACAGCAACATGCAAAAGAATGAAACTGGGCCACTTTCTTATACCATACACAAAAATAAATTCAAAATGGATGAAAGACCTAAATGTGAGATCTAAAACCATAAACGTCCTAGAGGAGAACACAGGCAGTAACTTCTTCAACATCAACCATAGCAACTTCATTCTAGATATGTCTTCTGAGGCAAGGGAAACAAAAGCAAAAATAAAACTATTGGGACTTCATTAAAATAAAAACCTTCTGCAGAGTGAAGGAAACAATAAAACTAAAAGGCAACCTATGGAATGGGAGAAGATATTTGCAAATAACATATCTCATAAAGAGTTAGTATCCAAATATATAAAGAACTTATAAAATGGAACACTCAAAAACCAAATAATCCAGTTAAAAAATGGGCAGAAAACATGAATAGATATTTTTCCTAAGAAGACATACACATGGCTAACAGACACACGAAAAGATGCTCAACATCACTCATCATCAGGGAAATACAAATTAAAACTACAATGAGATACCACCTCATACCAGTCAGAATGGCTAAAATTAACAACACAGGAAACAACAGGTGTTGGTGAGGATGCAGAGAAAGGGGAACCCTCTTATACTGTTGGTGGGAATGCAAACTGGTGCAGCCACTGTGGAAAACAGTATGGAGGTTCCTCAAAAAGTAAAAATTAGGGTCACCTGGGTGGCTCAGTCAGTTAATTGTCTGCCTTCAGCTCAGGTCATGATCCCAGGATCCTGGGATCGAGTCCTGCATCAGGCTCCTTGCTCAGCAGAGAGCCTGCTTCTCCCTCTGCCTGCCGCTCCCCCTGCTTGTGCTCTCTCTCCCCCGCCCCTGACAAATAAATAAATAAAATCTTTAAAAACAAAACAAAAAGTTAAAAATAGAACTGCTCTACTATCCAGCAATTGCACTACTAGGTATTTACCCAAAGGATACAAAAATACTGATTCAAAGGGAGGTATGCACCCCAATGTTTACAGCAACATTATCAACAATAGCCAAATTACGGGAAGACCCCAAATGTCCATCTGTCCATCGACTGATGAACGGATAAACAGGAGGTGGTGTATGTATATATACAGAAAGACAAATACCATATGATTTCACTCATATGTGGAATTTAAGAAACAAAACAGATGAATAGCGGGGAATAAAGAGAGACAAACCAGGAAACAGACTCTTAACTTTAGAAAACAAACTGGGGGTTACTGGAGGGGAGGTGGGAGGAGGGTTGGGTGAAATAGGTGATGGGGATTAAGGAGGGCACTTGTGATGAGCACCGGGTGACGTATGGAATTGTTGAATCACTATATTGTACACCTGAAACTAATATTACACTGTATGTTAACTAACTAGAATTTTTTTTTTAAAGACTTTATTTATTTATTTGACAGAGACACAGCGAGAGAGGGAACACAAGCAGGGGGAGTGGGAGAGGGAGAAGCAGGCTTCCCGTGGAGCAGGGAGCCCGATGCGGGGCTCCATCCCAGGACCCTGGGATCATGATCCGAGCCGAAGGCAGACGCTTAACGACTGAGCCATCCAGGCGCCCCAACTAACTAGAATTTAAATAAAAACTTGAAAAACAAATTCCTAGACACATGTGGGGTGTGAATACACATGTCAGCCATCTACTGAGCTGAAGCAAGGAGGGGATTTGGGGCTCTAAATATGCTTTATATAGATATTCAATTGTTCCTTCTGTTTTTATCTCTACCTTCACACCCATTTCCAGGAATATTAGAAATTCTTAAGGGTTTCGGATCTTCTTTAGAAGAAGTCGGCAGCTTCTCAGCATTTCTTATCGTGTATTCAGGAAACCACCTCACATCTAGGGTATGGGTTAGAGTTAGGTGTAGGGTAAGGGTATGTGCCTGGTATCCAGCAGTTCAGAAGTTTCTCCTGAGAATAAAACCTTAGACTTCTGCTGGGGTTAGAATAGACATGGCAGTCATACACCAAGCTGAGGCAAGGAAGAGATTTGTAGCTAAATACTTTTTTAAAAAGTTACAATTACATGTCACAAATGTATTATGGGGAAGTAGAATGTACTTCCTGCTATTGGGGAATGAAGCAGAGGCAGTAACAACCCAGAAGGGAAAGACTTGCTAAAGAAAATAATATCTAAGCTGAAATTCGTTCCTTTAGAGCAGAAATAGCATGCTGTTCCACAAGATAAAGATTGCATGGCATGTCCTAGGACCTGAGAGAAGTTCAATATGTCTGGACACAAAGTGTGCTGGAGAGGGAGCAAGGAGTGCAATAAATGATGCTAGAGAAGCCAACCCATGGAGGCCCTACAAGCCCTGTGAAAGGAGTAAAGATTTTATTATGAGCAGAGGGAAAAGACATGACTTGACATGTGTTCTAGATGTATTAGTCTGTCTTCAATGTAAAGAATGAACTAGAGGGAGGCAAGACTGCAGGAAGAGAGACAGCTTGGGAACCCGTTGCAGTAAACTGTCTGGAGATGGTGGTGTCTTAAACTAAGGCTGTAGAGATGAATTGGGAGATATTTAGAGAAGTAGAAATAATGGGACTTGAAGATTGTTTGACTAAGCAAAGAAGAATGACGAGTGAAGGTTGACACCCAGTTTCTGGCTTAAGCAATCCTGTTGGCAGTGATGCCATTCACCAGATTAGGGAATATAATAAGGAGTATTATTTTGCTGGTTTGCTAGTTCGAGCGATTTTGAGGAGGTGAGAGGAAGAAGCTAATAAGTTCTGTTTTGTATATCCTGTGTTTAAAGTGCTTATGAGACAAGGAAGGAGAGATATTCAGAATGCAGTTGGTGCTTAGGAGACATAACCGTCCTGAAGAAATAAATTTGGAAGTCAGCACTGTACAAAGATTAACTAAAGCCATGAAGGAGAGACAATCTAAAATCACCCCTAAATAATATGTAGAGTAAAAAGATCAACAGATACAGTATACAACACCAAGAAACACTCACCTTTAACTGATAAGCAGAAGAGAAAGGTTCCTCAAAGAATACTGAGGGGAAAAAGGAGAAGAAAGAAACCAGAAGATCATGTGTACAGAAGCTAAAGGAAGGGAGATTTTTTTCCAAAAAAGTGGTGGGTGGGCAACAGGGTCAGATGTTGCCAAGAGATTACATCAGGGAAGCCTTGGTGATCTTCACAAGAGTAGCAGCACAGGAGGTAGCTGCCAAATTTCAGTGGTTGAGGACTGAATGTGGTAAGGTGGTTATTGTGTCTGATTCTCAAATAGCCCCCCTCTCCAAAACTGGAGAAGCCTATTCCCCTGCCTATTGACAAGATTACTAATTTTAGACAACATAGTACATGCTCACTAGTTTAAGGAGAAAGAAAGTTATTCCAGGGTATTGGTTAGTTTACAGGATATCTGGGAAGGCCAAGACACAAAGCTTGGTTGTTGAACAGTCACTGACAACACAGCCAGGAAAAAGCCCAACCCGCACCATGGGAACTTTCCAACAGATATGTTTTTGCTGTTACCACCTGATGCCTGAACCCATGAACCAGGATCTGGTCACTAGAATCTCTACAACAGCTGCAGTCAAAAAAACAAAAGCCTCTACAATCTGTGCTTGCCAGAACTATGTGGCTTCTGCCTTGTGATGCTCACTTCTGCCTGCCAAGCCTGGCAGGGGCACCTCTGCCTGGCAGAAAGCGTGAGTAACCCTTGCTACACTTCATGGGAGTCTTGAAAACATACTCTTTAGCTTTCCAGCTTCTAAAGCCCAGAAAGGCATGTTACAATGGATTGAAAAGGTGTAGAATGAGACAGTTGGTAGTAGTGTTTGCCACTGTCCATCCCTTTGGCTATTCAGCATCTATTCATCTTTCTCCCCAAATTTAAATTACAAACCACAAATTGCAACAACATATAGATTCCTGAGGTTTTTTCCATTGGTTTTGCCCCTGGGAACAGTAGTAGAAGGAGGCAAAGGATACTCTAGGTTCCAGATCTGCTCCCCCTTGCCTTCATTGTGTGGTAGAAACCCCATTTCCCCTTTAAAATCTCAAACACTCCAGCCAATACATGTAATCCCCCCTCACCCTGTTCATGAAGCACAAGGAATCCAAAAAGACCAGGTGTCAGTCTCAACCTCCACTTCACTGTAAGCACTTTCATTTCCTGATGGACTCCTTCCTCCCTTGGATAGTAAAACTGTTAGACCATCAAAGTTGAAAGTTGTAGGGATAGAAAAATTTTGAGAATGGGTCATTAGGTTTATTAGTGGGAGGTATCACTCTTACTTCGCATCCATTGTTTTCTGACCCTACGTATTGTGGCCATGAGAGATATATACTTAGTGCATCCTGACTGACAGCTTTACAGCCTCACAGCTGGTACCTTAATTGGGTCTCCCAAAGGACTGTCTACCTTTCTAAAAGCCCACCCACTTTTGAGTGACATGGTCAGATCAGTGAATCTCTACAGCATAACTTCATTCACCAATAAACAAATTCTCTGGTCAGAAGCAAGGGTTAATCAAATACCACGGCAATGAATTAGGTAGGTAATAGGACTATAGGTAATGATGCAGGTAAAATTTTGGCATGTGGGGAAAGTCAACCTATATTTATAGTAAATATGTATTTACAGTGAGGAGAATTGCTGCCCTCTCCATGATGGAAAGAAGCCTACATAGTTAAACAAACTGCCACTAGATGGTTGGTTGGTATTCCAGGGCTGAGGGCAAGATCGGGACCCAGCTGTTCGTTGCTACAGCAGGTATGTTAGGCACTTAGGAGTTGTAGTAGCCAAGTCAGTTCCAGTGTGGGAGGTGGGGGAGGTAACATTGAACCTAGGAATAATCTCCTTCCTTGCCACTACAAAGACTTTTTAAATGAGCCTATTGAACAAACACTTAGATGCCTGGGAAAAAGCCAGTTTTAGAATATTGAGAATCTCCTCTGTAGGATTCATTGACAAGCATCCATGTGGGACACAGTTATTCTCATAGTCTGGGCACAATCTGAGGATGTCCATTTATGCATTTCTTTCCCCATATCTCCTTGTTACAATCTTTCAGGCTCGTTTTTTCCATGATCTGACTTAGGTCTTCCCATGAATCAATATAGATCCACACCTCAGAACATGTCCTTCCATACGAAATAGACCACGATACATTCCTTACAAAACTTGCATGAATGCATCTGAAAACCTTGAGGATGATTTCTTTTTCCCTGTGAAGAGGCAAAGTCACCTGCTAAAACTGAGGGAAGAAAGTGACAGAGTCAGAGATTTGAAGAATGCAAAAGTTTTAAAATACCCACACATGAGAGAGAGACAATTTAGAAAACAAAGAAATGACTTGGAGACAGTTTTGAAGATGTTAGACTACATGGTTATGTGGTTTTTCTCCAGAAGCACTACTCTCAGCTCCTAAAAGCAAAACCACCACAATGGACAAATACAGCATGTTTACTGCAACCTCAAAACTTCATTCACTTGAGTTTAAAAATAATTGCTAGTTCACAAAATTAATATATTAGTAATTCTAGCTAAATCAGGGTTATTATTTAGATACTATATTTGTTAATAGCATCTTTTGTCCAAGATATAAGAATAATATATAAAAAATATTATCTGAAATAATCATCTTTTAAAATCTGTAAAATCAAGTGATAACAATCGTTGCCTCTGGGAAGGGGGATTAAGGGGCTGAAAGACAAGAGTGGAGGGAGATTTACTTTTCACTCCATACCCTTTTGCAGCTTTTGAATTTTAGATCTATATATAAAAATACCTGTACAATCTCTTGGTGTGTCCAGCCTCACTTGATATAAGTTTACTTCTCTGAGAGGACAGGGATCTCTGCAACTGCAGCCTTCTGCCCATTGGGTCTACTCTATACCAAGTGGTACCCAGAGATGATTTCCTAAGCCATTCCTCAATATCAGCTAACCAGGATATTTTCCAGAATCTTTGTGATGGGACTATGAATTACTTTTTTTTCCCTGTATTTTCTAAACTTTCTATAATGCGCATAGTCAGGGAAAGAACTCATAAATATTTTGTCACGTATCCACTCATTCACTTGTCCATGTATTCAACCAATTTTTATCGAGGCGTGTGAGTGTTTTCTAAAAACCCCTATATGATGTGTTCTAGGAAATACAGAGCTACAAAGAGAAAGCCTCTAGTTAGTCGCCTCAATGTTTTTGGATGGGGCAGCATGTAAATAAGGAGTGATCCCCACCTTCCAGGAATTTACAGACAGATATGTAGGAAAGTCCTCAATAGAATAAGACGATATAGAAGCTATATGTAACAAATGTTGTGCTATGGGAGTGAAGAAGAAACAATTCCTCCGGGGCATATCAGGAAAGGTTTCACAGGGAAAAAAACAACAACACATATTTGAGCTACGTTGTGAACAGTGATTAGAATTTTAGAGAAGAAAAAGAGATGGAAAATGCATTTTAGGTTGAGGAAACAGCTTGAGCAAAGGCATAAATACACCAATATGTGCGGCAAATTTGGCAAAATGGTCACTGTCTAGTGAGATAAGAATACACTGTGCATGGAAATACTTATAGGAGCAGGATGCCTAAAGGAACAGACAGGTCATGTTGCCTGAACTGGAAGCCACTGAAAGTTTGTGAAAAGGAAGAAACAAGTTTCACTCATGCTTTAGGAAGACATTATATTTAGGCAGTGTGATAACCTACGAATCACAGGCTTTGATGTTAAGCAGGCCTAAATTTTAATCTTGTCCTTTACTCACTAGCAGTGTCATCTGGGGCAAGTCACTTAACTTCTCTATTCTCAATTTCAACATGTCAGACGAGAGTTAATGAATGAGCAAAGGCATACTTGCATGGCACATAGCAGAGGTTAAATAAATTGTAGGTACTATTATTATTATTATTTTAAAGATTTGTTTATTTATTTGAGAGAGCACCCAGTGAGCCAGGGGAGGGGCAGAGGGAGAGGGAGAATCTCAAGCAGACTCCCTGCTGAGCACAGAGCCTGACTTGGGGCTTGATCCCATGACCCTCGAGACCATGACCTGAGCCCAAATCAGGAGCCGGACATTTACCCAACTGATCCACCCAGGTGCCCGGTATTATTCTATTTATGGCAATGTGGAGGATATATTAGCAAGGTAGGATATTGAATATATGGACTAGTTCAGGGACTGAAATGGAATCTAGGTGAGGTGATGAGGGCCCCAAATAAACA
The DNA here is from genome assembly GCF_002201575.2 of Neomonachus schauinslandi. Classification (NCBI taxonomy): domain Eukaryota; kingdom Metazoa; phylum Chordata; class Mammalia; order Carnivora; family Phocidae; genus Neomonachus; species Neomonachus schauinslandi. The sequence goes on from NC_058403.1 coordinate 101,368,357, forward strand.
ATGACTGTAGGAACAGAAATGGCTGAATATAAGAAATTAGCATCTAGTGGGCAGAGGCCAAGGATCCTACAACGTATAAGACAGCCATCAAAAACAAAGACTTATCTGGCCCAAGGGTCAGTAGTGCCAAGGGTGGAGAAACCCTATATTAATGGAGAGAGATCAAAGAACAAGTTGAATGACCTTTCCTCAAAATTTCTTAAGATTATAAACTATTTAAAGGCTATTTAAAATATAATAAACACCCATATACTTACTACTAAAATTTAAGAAATATTCATAACATGGTTCATCTATATCAAGTGGAAAGAGGTGGAGCCATAAGTCTGGATAATTCTTGAGAAACCCTCTAGCCCTCTATGACAAAAAATCAGTTGTATCTGATCGAATAGTACTTAAATATCTTCAGGTAAAGGTCCTTTGTTCCTCCTTCACGGAACTTTAAAATGGAAAGTTTCTGAAAGGAATAATTTATTAAGTTAAGAGTAAGAATTTTCTCTTTGGCTCATTAAGCAATATTAATGAATATCATTAAGATAGCATAATATCTGGAAAAGAAAGAAAAATTGCAATATGCTATAAAGAAAACTTTCAATAAATGAAGCGTGACATTTCATGGGGACTTTGCTTAAATGGGACCAGACAGGAGAACCTAATCTAGTCTTACAAGATCCTCATAGCTCCATCAAAATGTGACTTTGGCAAAGGATTCAGTCTTAGTATGGGCATGACCCTAAGTCTGTATATTCCACTACATATATAAATCCTCTCCTAAAGTGCCACAAACATAAATGATAAAAATTAACTGACTCCTTCAGGCTTTTAGTGAACATTAGTGCTTGTGAGATAAGTAGAGAAATACAGACAAGGGAGGTTGGACAGGCTTACACCCCTGCAAAGGGACTGCTCCCGTAGTCAGGCCAATTCAGATTCACACCACAGCAAATTTATAAGAACTAACAGCAAATTCACAAGAGTCACTCTTGGGCAGGTATGAAATCTGCACATGTCGAGGTCCACTGTATAACTATTAAATCATTGTACTTACTATGACTCCCTTCTTTGATCCATGCCTTCCTACCCACTCAGATCTTGTTATATTTACATGGGTACATAGGATATGCATTTTTTAAAAGATTTATTTATTTATTTTAGAGAGCGAGCACAGGGCAGAGGAGCAGAGGGAGAGAGAAACTTAAGCAGACTCCGTGATGAGCGCAGAGCCCCATGCAGGGCTCAATCCCGTGACCCTGAGATCACACCCTGAGCTGCAACCAAGAGTTGGACACTCAACCAACTGTGCTACCCAGGTGCCCCTAGGATATGCATTTTTAATTCAAAAGAATCCAGCTGCCTTACGCAGAATTTTGTGTGGATTATTATGTCTGTGGTTTAACAGGCTCATGTAGAGCTCTAAAGTTGTACTTGTTCAATACACACTACATGTTTTTTTTATTATTATGTTCAGTTAGCCAACACATAGTACATCATTAGTTTTTGATGTAGTGTTCAACGATTCATTAGTGTATTACATTTTCTTAAGATTTTACTCATTTATTTATTTTGGAGAGAGCATGAGAAAGAGCAAGGGGAGGGCCAGAAGGAGAGGGAAAAGGAGAAGGAAAGAATCTCAAGCAGATTCCGTGCTGAGCGGAACCCTTCACGGGGCTCAATCCCAGGACATTGAGATCATGACCTGAGATGAAACCAAGAGTTGGATGCTTAACTGACTGAGCCACCCAGGTGCCCCAACGATACATATGTTTATTGAGCATGTAAAACATGGCTAGTCTAAATAGAGATATGCTACAAATGTAAAAAACGTGGAATTTCAAAGACTCACTTAAAAAAACAAACAGAAAATATCTCATTAATTTTATTACATTGATTACACATTAAAATTATACTATTTTGGGTATCTTGGGTTGAATAAAATATATTATTAAAATCAATCTTACCTTTTTCTTTTTCCTTTTTAAATGCAGCTCCTAGAAAACTTAAAATTAAATATGTGGCTTGCATTATATTTCTGTTGGATACACATCTAGCCATTTTTAGGAGCAGATACATTCTCATTCAGACATACTGCTAATATAATATACATGGTATGGAACCAGACATTCAGACACCAGTTTTCCAGAGAAATATCTTTAGACTGTACACTCAATAAATGGCACTGTGTTAGATTACACTGTGCTAGAGTAGGAGTTGTCCTATTCCTTATAGAGGTTTTATCAAGGAAGGAGTAGCTGCAGTCCTACTTCCTTGAGACAGGAACTGATGCAATCAATTATAAAAGGTATTACTTCTGAATATGTACATATATGTGATCCCTGGGCACAGAAGGAATAATTCTAAGCATTCTTAAGGCAAAAGTCATACTTGATTAGACATTTTTTTTTTTGTAGGTAAATAATTACGTGTAGGAAAAGGAAGCTACAATATCTGTTTTCTCAAAATTCATTATGACCAAATTCCATGCTGAAAGGTATTAAAAAATGGATGGGAAAATAGTGTTTCAGAAAAGCATTTCAGTCAAGGATAGATGTATTCTAGTACATCTATTATCTATTGCTGCATAACAATATTACTATAAATTTAGTGTCTTAACACACATTTATTATCTTTGTTTTGTGAGTTTAGTATTGGAGTACAGCTTAACTGGGTCCTCTGCAAGATGCAATCAAGGTGTTGGCTACGGCTGGATTTTCACCTGAGACTCGACTGGGGAGGGATCTGCTTCTACACTTAAGTGGTTGTTGGCAGCATCTAGTTCCTTTCAGGATGCCAGACTGAGATCTTCAATTTCTTGCTAGCTGTTGGCTAGAAGCTGCCGTCAGTTCCTTATTCTGAGTCTCTCCTTAGGGAAGCTCACAGCACAGCAGCTTGCAAGAAAAGTCTTCCAGTAAGATAGATGTTACAACCCTAGTAAGTAATCACACCCATATGACCAAGTACATCCCATCACCTTTACTGTGTTCTGCTGGTTAGAAGCAAGTCACAGATCCCACCCACACTCAAGGGAAGGGGATTACACAGGACATGAATACCAGCAGGTAGAGATCATGGGGTCTCCTTATAGTCTGCCCTATGCAATAGGGAACTGGCTTAGAGATAAAAACCCAGAAGAGGTATCACAGTGGTGCCCAAAGGATGTTAGGACCATTTTAGTTAATATGTTTCAAATTATCTGGAAGAGAGGAAAAATAATTTCCAATGAAAATAATTTTCCAGATAGCGAGATGTCATGACACTAAGAACAAGTAAAGAAAGACTGGTAAATGGAAATCAAAAGCAGCAACAGTAGCAACATCATTGGCAAGCAGTATGTGGATTTACATCTGAGAACCAAGACACAAGCAATAATTGGAACAGTCTTGGTGGAGTCTAAGAGCAAGACAAGGCGCCTCCCTCCATGAGTGTCAGGTAGTGCTGCCCAGAGAGGTTAGCAACAGTGGAGGAAAACATGCTGGCCAGACCCACAGCAAGAGAGAAGTGGTTGCATGGTGAAGGTTCTCAGAGAAAGGCCAGACAAGATAGACTCTGTGACTACTTTAAGAGACAGAAAGAGGGGCACCTGGGTGGTTCAGTAGGTTGAGCGATGGACTCATGATTTCAGCTCAGGTCATGATCTTGGAATCATGAGATTGAGCCCTGCATTGGGCTCCACGCTGGGCATGGAGCCTGCCTATGATTCTCTCTCTGCCCCTCCCCCCACTGCTTATGCACACTCACTAAAATTAATTAATTAATTAATTAATTAATTAATTAATTAAAAATAAATAAAAGGACAGAAAGATAAAAAGACATTTGTATCCAACTCAATAAGACAGGGGTATTTGATGTGTACACAGCTGACTAGGCCATAATATATGGCTATCAAAGCTCAGAAAAGATAACTAATTGATTAGTTTCTTACTGATTGAGCTGATTATAGATTCACTTTTAATACTAAAACACTCCTAAACTAAACTCTACTGTGTTTGGGTATCTACCCTCATTTGTTTTCAATAAATATTTGTTGAGCAGTTATTGTGCTAGGAAATGTTGTAGGGACTTGGAATAAAATGTGAAAAAAAAAAAACAGGTAAGGTCTCTGCCTTCATGGAGTTTATAATAGTGGCAAAGATGGACCTTGAATGAATAATTACACATATAACCATATAATTATTTTTGGTGACTGTTATAAAGAACAAGAATAGAGCACTTTGAGAGAAGTATAACAGGGAATCCAATCTAGCCTGTGGAATCAGGATTAAAGGAAAAGTGACATTCAAGCTGAGACCTGAGGAAGGGTTTCCCCACCAAGAAGTGGTGAAAGGACAAGGCAGCAGAGGAAACAACACGTTAAGAAGGTCCTGAGATGGGAAAGAGTTTGAGGGGTATGGAAGGAGGAAGGAGGTCTATATCACTGGAGTATGGTGAGCAAGAGGTCAAAATGACTAATAATTATGTAGGCCCTGGAAGGTCATGTTAAGGATTTTAAATTTTTATCTTAAGGGCAATGAGAAGCCACTTGAAGATTTTAAGCAGAGAAATGATTGCTATGGTCACCCCTCCACCCAATTCATATATAGAATCCTAACCCTCAAAGATGATGGTATTAGGAGGTGGGGACTTTGGGAGATGATTAGGTCATGAGCCCTCCTGAATAGGATTAGTACCTGTAGAAAAGAGACTCCAGAGAGATCCCTAACCCTTCAACCATGTGAGGGCACACTGAGAAGGTGCCGGCTATAAACTAGGAAGAAGCCCTTCACCAGAAGGCCTTGATCTTGGACTTCGAGGCCTCCAGAACTGTGAGCAATAAATTTCTGTTGTTTATAAGCTAACCAGTCTGGGGTATTTTATTATAGCAGCCAGAACAGACCAAGACAAATAACATAATGTGATCTCTCTTTAAACTGTCACTCTCATAGCTGTTGAGGATAGGACTGGAGAAGGTTTTCACAATCATCCAGAGAGATACTTGGTGGCTTGGACTAGGGCAATGACCATGGAGATGGAGAGAGGTAGACAAATGCAACAAGTATTTTGAAAGTAGAAAGGTCACTGACTGGATGTGAAGTACCCTTCACAAAGAGATGGGATTTTCAAGCATGACAACCGGTTTCTAGCGTGAACAACTGGATGGACAGAGTTACCATTTACTGGTAAAAGGAATGACTAAATGGGAATAGATTTGTGGAGAAGTTCAAGAGGCTTCAGTTAAAAGATGCAAGATGCTCCTTTCTTTTGCCCCTGGTGGTGGTGGTAATATTTTTGTTTTGTTTTCTTTAAGTTCAAGTTAGTTAACATATCATATATTATTAATTTCAGGGTAGAATTTAGTGATTCATCAGTTGCATAAAACACCCAGTGCTCATTACATCAAGTGCCCTCCTTAATGTGCATCACCCCATTATGCAAATTTTAAAAGATTGTAGTGATTAGGTAGCAATTGAAACACATGATTTTTGCTTTTCAATACAAAATATGACTTAAGAGGAGTAGAGTATATCTGCTACAGAAGCAGACCATGATGTTAGAGAGCAACCTTTGGACTTTTTCTACAATTTATTTCTGAATGGAAATGCAAAAGACACCATCTTCATTTGGCAATGTTCTCCATAATCAACTCCAGCAAGTTAGTACTAAAATAATGAAGTATTCCCAGTTACTCTTACTGATGTAGTAGCTACCAAAAAGTAAAACCTTTCAAACTAGGACCGAACAATTCTTTCAGAGTTTGTAGAACACAAATTAAAATCATGAATGACCAAACATTGCTCTTTTGAATGTACCAGAAGAACATTTCTAAGCTCTTGTCCAATTATCTGAGGATAACAAGTGACTATTTCTCTAGGCAAGAATAAAGCTTATTCTGCCAACATTATTAATACGTTTCACTGTGATATCCATGGTGGGTGGTGTCCAGATTGTGAATGTATCTTCTGTATTAACATTTTATAAAACTGATTCATTCAAGTGCGTTTTGCTTTTCCATGAGAGGGTTGGCCTCTCAAGCCAAACATTGTGAGGCTGTTAGAAATGACACTATGTCAGGGCGCCTGGCTGGCTCTGCCTTCAGCTCAGGTCCTGACCCCAGCATCCTGGGATCAAGCCCGCATCGGGCTCCCTGCTTCGGGGGAAGTCTGCTTCTCCCACTTCCTCTGCCCCTTCCCCTGCTTGTGCTCGCTCTCTTTCTCTCTTGCTTTCTCGCAGATAAATAAAATCTTAAAAAAAAGGGGGGGAAGAAATTTAAAATACTTTAAAAAAAAAAAGAAATGGCACTATATCTTATCCAACTTTGAGCCATGGTAGATATTCAATTGATGTTTGCTGGATAAAGAAAGAAATGTTTATAGTGTGGATTGTAAAACATAGTTAAGATCAATAATAGCTGTAAAAATGCAGAAATAGGACAAGCAAATTCAGTATAGATAACTGTTAAGAAAAATGCATTGGAAGAAAATAACTCAGATCATACTAACAAAATATTGGGTTCTGGGCTATCAAAATACAACCAAAAAAATAATCTAGAACATATATAACTTTTTTACAGAAAATATCTATTCTATGTTCTCTCTAGGATTGTAGCTTAATGCAATGAACTGTAAAGGGAGACTATATTCACCATGATTTAGAAGTGTTGTTTTCAGATATCAAAGACAAGCAGGTATTGACCGTGAAGAGATAAGGAATTTTTTTTTTTTAAGATTTTTTTTTATTACTTTGACAGAGAGAGACACAACGAGAGAGGGAACACAAGCAGGGGGAGTGGGAGAGGGAGAAGCAGGCTCCCCGCCGAGCAGGGAGCCCGATGTGGGACTTGATCCCAGGACCCTGGGATCATGACCTGAGCCAAAGGCAGACACTTAACGACTGAGCCACACAGGCACCCCAAGATAAGGAATTTCTTATGTGAAGAAAATATATATCAAAAAGCAGTGAATGAAAAGATAAACATTTACAATTAGGCTTATAAAAACAGAAAATTGGTTTATCTTTAATACACCTATCTCTTTGAAAACTCCTATCAAAGATAACAATTACTTTAAACAGATTCTATAACACTGAGGGATGGGGAATATCCCATAAACCGTAAGTTAAAATGAAATTGTTTCAAATCTCTGATGCATGTTTCACTTATTACCATTTATTTCCATAGCTTGGTTTCTTTAGCATGGTTAACTGTAATCTGCACGGTACTTATCAACGATCCACAGCAGGGCATTCTAATTTTTACTGCAATGACTTGTAAACTGTGGATCGTATCCACTTCACATGTAAGCAGCACCAGTGATGACTCTCAGGAAACCAGTGCTGTGTGGCTCTTTCCAACAGTGCGAAGGTTTATAGTCCAACATGGTGTTTTTAAGTCTTTGAAAGAGTAAGACTGAGTTGCAAAAGGATTAATGTACCATCTGCTCATCAACCTTAGCTTCAGAAACTGTTGTCTTTTTCAGAGGGAAACTAAAAGACTAGGGAGCAGACCTGGGAGGAAGATTTATTTACTTGATAACTCCCTACTGTTTGATTTTCTTTGTCTTTTTACCACGTGCATTATTTATTAACTTACAATAACCACAAAACACAACTTAAAAAAAAAAAACCACAGCTACAGTTTTTATTTTTTTATTTATTTTTTTTTTTAAAGATTTTATTTGTTTGACAGAGAGGGACAGCGAGAGCAGGAACACAAGCAGGGGGAGTGGGAGAGGGAGAAGCAGGCTTCCCGCCAAGCAGGGAGCCCGATGTGGGACTCGATCCCAGGACCCTGGGATCATGACCTGAGCTGAAGGCAGACGCTTAACGACTGAGCCACCCAGGCGCCCCACAGCTACAGTTTTTAAAAACTACCTATGTAGGGTTTTTTTGTATCTGCCTTGGAGATAGTGCTTTCCCCAAAATTCCTTAGAACTTACTAATATTCCTTTTTTAAAAAAGATTTTATTTATTTATTTGAGAGAGAGGGTGCACGAGAGAGCAAGCATTAGCAGGAGGGAAGGGCAGAGGGCGAGGGAGACAAGCAGACTCCCCACTGAACGGGGAGCCCAGACACACGGCAGGGATCGATCCCAGGACCCTGGGATCATGACCTGAGCCGAAGGCATATGCTTAACCGACTGAGCCACCCAGGCGCCCCCTGATATTCTTACTATAAAATTACTGTATTATTAAAAACAAAGCTGAATATCTACATAGTCAATAAGAACAAGTTAACTTTCTGTATTCCCAGGGTCATGGTATCAAGAATAAACTGGACTCTTCAAGATTCAAATCTCATTTTAATCAGATATTTTGATCGCACCCCAATAAACTTTTTGTTAAAGCTGCTAACAAAAAATAAAATGGGCTGAGTCAAATTGAGTTAAATTGTCTCATCTCTTAACCTCCAAGCTCTAGTGAATGTGCCATGAGCAGTGAAAATGCTTTTTTTTTAGAGCAGAGAACTGAACAAGTATTGAAAGGATTCAGCCACTGGGTGAGAAAGAATTGGCTGGGTTAGGCTCTGAGATTAAGGTGCTAGGAAACAAAGCAGGCACAACTCACCTGGAGTCCAGGGTCCAAATTCAACCCGGAAATGAAACCCAGACAAATTGACTAATGTCATCTGTGCTCATGTGTGGCTCAGCTGTACTAGTAAATTAACTTATTATGAATAGGGGGCAAAGAGATCTGGTTCACCTTCATTCCTTTATTGGTGAGAAAGGCCCACTCAGGAATCCAAAGACTGGATCTGAAATTGTTCTGGAGAAGTCCAAATCAGAGTCTAGGACCTCTATGTTCATCAAAATCCAGTAAAAACATTTTCTTTCTCTTTCAGCTCTATGTTGGTTCAGAGAAATGGAACCAGTTATGGGGAACTTAAAAACAACTTGCTGACAAAGCCATTGGTTTTCCTTTAAGACTTTTCAGCATGCATTTAACTTGATGTTTTGTGTAACAAAATTTAGGGATTTGAAAATTTCCCCGGATTATCTACACTAGAATACATAACCTCTGCACATAGTCCACATATCTCTCCAAGTCCCCTTAGTATTTCATATTTGTGGTTCTCAGTTAGGGCAGAATGGGCTTCACCTGTGTACTCTTAGTTTGGAAAATCTACCACAGTAATTTGAATATAGTGAGTCTGCACCTATCCACCTCTGGTGTACACTTTACACACACACACACACATCAGGGTCTATATCATTATGTCAGATTTTACTCTATTCCATTATAGTGCCTTCTCACAGTAGAACAACTCATCCAACTGAACAGATTTTATCAAGCTTACTTTTCTTGGGTTATATTAGGAAAACAAGGGTGCCTGGTTAAGCATCTGTCTTCGGCTCAGTTCATGATCTCAGAGTCCCGGGATCGAGCCCCACATTGGGCTCCCTGCTCAGGGGCGAGTCTGCTTCTCCCTCTCCCTCTGTGATCTCTCTGGTTCTCACCCTCTCTCAAATAAATAAATAAATAAAAATCTTAAAAAAAAACTATTAGGAAAGCGATATTCATATTCTTAAAATTGCACATGATCTCCCACCCTGAGAACGATTGTTCTAAGTTTACCATTCAGTTCTTCTGCTAACAGCGTTCTTTTCCTAAACATATTCCTCACACCTTTATGATGGCAAAATTCCAATTCATAATAATGCAGTATGACGTTTCTACATAATGTCTCCATAATATATTGTGGAATTTGCTGCCATTTATTAATTGACATTGTTTCCACTTTTACGGTTCTGGCTTCCAGAAACTTTACTCACTTTTCACAGAATTGCATTTAGCACAGGAAGGCGCCACAGTCTTTGGATGGAAACCACAGGGCCTAAGATTAAAATTATAATTCTCTACTGATGCAGCCATGAAATAAACCAAAATGTTCATATTTTATTTAAAATAAACATCTTTACTAAAATTACTCCACATTTATGATTTAAAAATATTTTAAGGCCACTTTTAAAAGTAAAGAGATTTAGCACCTTTATTAATAAACCTGGAGGCAGGTGCCCCAGGAGGCCTGTGCTGGGTCCAAAGTGCAGGAATCCTGGAGCCAGGCTCTTGAGGAGGCCACTCTAACTCTGCTACTTTAATTTTGGATTCTTTCTTGAGGTTTTTTACTTCCTTTTTGAATTCTAATTTATTTTGGTCTTTCATTTCTTATATATATATATGTAATTTTCTTCATGCATTTTAACCTCATTTTGAACTAATATAGTGCTTTGGACCTGCTTTCTCAAATATGTCTTTCAGGTACGCTTTTATTGTCTATATGGATGTTATTATACTTATTCTTTTTTCTTATAACTTCAAATGCCATCAGACCTTGATATCTTTCTGTTGCTCATTTTTATGTGAATTTAGGTTTCTTGAACTTGAAGAAGGAAGACTGGTTCAGATAGTATTTATAACTGTGGTTGTTAAATATAGGGCAGTTTGCTTTTCGAGGTTTCCTGAGTATTTCCCTCTCCCACATTAGTCTGGACCTTCTCTTTCCTTCTTCACTGTTCCCATCCGGCTGAATTTTGATTGTGTACCCAGCCGTTTTTCCTCACCGTGATCCTCCAGGTGAAACAAATGGGTCAGTTTTAAGAGTTTGTGGCTTTAAACCACTCTGGTCCCTATAGGCCTTCCCTTGAGATCCTCAGTTTCATAGCCACCCACTAGCTGTGTGACCTTGGACAAATTGCTATATCTTTCTATGCTTCTGCTTCCCCATTTGTAAAATGGAAAATGTAATAGCCTAATGAGTTTTCATTCAAGGTGGTTAAAATACCATTTAACAGGCAGTGATCACTTTTTGAATGTTTAATAAGTAAAATACCCATCTGCACCTTCTTTATGAACTCATCTTTAAGTTGTAGAAGCTCTCAGGTCAACTGATGGCAACTATCCAAAATCCTCAGGGCCTCAGGAAGTCTGTTCGTGTGTGATAACCATAGTTAAGGCTTTGATTTACTCAATCAACATAACTCACATTATTTTGGTTTTAATAAAAAAAAAATCAAGAGAAAAGAAAGCTGCTTAATGTCTTCCTACTGAGAACACAACTGACTTTGTCTCCAGAGGTTAGTCATTTCTTTTTTTTTTTTTTTAAGATTTTATTTATTTATTTGAGAGAGAATGAGATAGAGAAAGAGAGCATGAGAGAGGGAGGGTCAGAGGGAGAAGCAGACTTCCCGCTGAGCAGGGAGCCCGATGCGGGACTTGATCCCGGGACTCCAGGATCATGACCTGAGCCAAAGGCAGTCGCTTAACCAATTGAGCCACCCAGGCGCCCAAGGTTAGTCATTTCTCATTACATCTACTTTTTTTTTTTGCTCCCTAGACTCTCTAGGAACTAAGAGGTCATTTTATGTGTATATAATCAAATAGGACTTCTCAGTACCTGGTACTATTAGCAAATGTGGCAATCTTTTTAGAAAGGCCCTGAGAAGACTTTTCTTAAAGCCTAGGGCATTAATAAAAGCATTTTGAAATTTTCCTTTTTTACAGTTAATGATTTACTGCTGCAAATTTCTATTGCTTATAGTGTCTTACCTCTTTAACTTTTGGACCTTATTTTTCCTTTTTAAGCAACTTTACTTTAAAACATGTAAATAGAAAAAAAGCTAACCAACCAGGTTTTTTAAATTCAGGTTGCCAAAAGTTTTTTTTTTACATCAGCCTAGTATTTATCTAGGAAAATATGACCAACCAAAAAAATATGTGTGGTTGAGGGCTCATGACAACTAAATGTAACATGTGATTTTGGTTTGAATCCTGAACCAGAATATCTTTTTAATTTTTTTTCTATAAAGAAAATTATTGGGAAAATTAGTGAAATTTAAATAATGTGTACAAATAACAATTTTGAATCAGTTTTCCTGATTTGGATAAATACACTGTGATTATAAGAGAATGAACCTTAAACATTTGGGGTACAGGGGCATCATGCCTATAACCTATTTTGAAAGAATTCAGAGAAAGAACGAGGATGTCAAAGCAAATGTAGTAAAATGTTAACATTTGGGGAATCTGGGTGAAGGGTGTATGAAAATTCTGTGAATTAGTCTCTCACAACTTCAGCAAAAGTCTGAAATTGTTTCAAAATAAAAAAAGGTTTTAAAAGGTGGGGAGGTTAAGAGCAGAAAAATAGCAGGGTCAATGTCCTGAGGGTTTGAGCACTTACAACATCCTTGAATGTTACACATGGAACACAAAACCCTTATTTTGAAAGAAAGGTGGGAGCTTAGAGTGCCTCAAATAGCTGGCTAGGGAGATCTCTACCAAATCTCCCCCTAAAGAGTACTCACTTTGATAGGTGCATTGATGTTTGATTCAATAAACTTCCATTCCATAGTAGCAGAATCAATGATATCCTAGTGATCTAATAACTCAGGTTAATGCCATTATAAATACCAGCAATATCAGATCGGCAGAGGTGAAGGTGAATTATTATGCTAACATGGGGGGCAGCAATGGGGGGCAACCATGGTGCTTATAATCTCTTGGTGGGATTTAGATTGATATAACCTAGTATAATCTTTTGAGGAACAATCAGGTAATATGTATCACATTTTAAATGTCTATACCCTTTGACTCAATAATTCTACTCTTAAAAATTGATCCTAGGGAAATAGTGAGGCAAGTGACCAAAGATGTACATTCAAAGATGTTCACCATCACAACAAAGGATAGAAGACATATGTGTCCATCAGTAGGGAGTTAAATAAATTATAGTTTATCCATACAAGAGAGTATTCTTCAATATATCCCTAATTATTAAATGAAAAAGCAAAACTAGAATATATAGGATGATCCTATGATATTTACATTACTTATTTACATTTGAAATAGAAATATTTCACAGGATTTTTTTTTTTAGATTGAAGGAATACATGCTAAAAAGAGTTGTGGGTAGGGAGGTATTTAGAAGAATATACACTGCATTATCCGTGGCAGACTACATAATTTGCAAGGCCCAGTGCAAAATGAAAATGTGGAGTCCCTTGTAAGGAAACCAAAAATTTCAAGATGGTGACAACTGAGCATTAAACCAAGTGTGGGGCCCTCCTAAGTGCAGGCAGGGCCCTGTGAGACTCTATAAGCTGCATGCCCTTGAAGCTGACCCTGGCTATACGCTCTGTTTTACACTTCGATATATGCTACACTGTACCATACATTACACTGTATCGTGTACACTAAAACATACACTACACTAGTGGTAACATACGAACAGGTGGTTAGAGATATACATGTTGTCTATCTCTGACCCACCCCACTCCTTTGTTATTTTGGGTATTGTAAGAAGAACAGTACTTTGTGATAAGGGCAATCCAAAGTGTGTTTAAATTTTATTCCTAAAAGAAGCTAGCATATTAAGGGTGCTGAGATTAACAATTTGCTGGTGTATCCTTTGGATCACTTCGCATGCCACAAGAGTGCCTCCAAGAGGACTAGCAGAGATTCAATGAGACAGAGATGTGTAGCTCTCAAAAGAGATTTCTGTGGCAAATTTTAATTACTTTTAATGAGGTTCTATGATAATGACTATCAGGACAGATAAATGATGGGTAATTTTTCCCTCTTTTCATGTGGCAAGTAGAAGTAAAAGAAAAAAAAATAAGAAAGAATATAAAGGAATTTCCTATATCTAGAAATTAAATAGTTCTCCTAGGCCACCCATGCATGGATGTTTTTCTTTTTTTTTTTTTTTTAAAGATTTTATTTATTTATTTGACAGAGAGAGACACAGCGAGAGAGGGAACAGAAGCAGGGGGAGTAGGAGAGGGAGAAGCAGGCTTCCCGTCGAGCAGGGAGCCCGATGCGGGGCTCGATCCCAGGACCCCGGGATCATGACCTGAGCCGAAGGCAGACGCTTAACGACTGAGCCACCCAGGCGCCCCGCATGGATGTTTTTCTACCACTCTAGATGGTTCTGTGATATCCTTGAATTAACCAAATAATATTACTAGTTATTAGTTGACTTGATCTGTCTACAAGTTAAATGCTTCCTCTGATGCTTCTATTTATAAGTAGAACTAAAAACCTGGGAGGTCTAATTTGGGATCAGCATGGTAGCTTATGTTCTGCCATGCAGAACATCAAGGTTTGATTAGGCAGATCTTAGGGTTGAAGCCAAAAGGCAAGAGAACAAGACATTTTAATATCTAATGGGCCCTAAGTAAGATGGTTTAATACCTACCAGGCTCTGATTTTCATTAGTTATAAAGACAAAAACTTTTAACAGGGACTAATGATGTTGGGATAAGTACTAAGTGAAAGGACAAAGGTTTCCAGGATTCAACCAAATGGGGAAGGGGTGAGAAAAAACATTAAAAGATTTGTTGTTAAATATTTTTCTGCAGTCCATCATAAGGTAATCAGTGGTCAAAGTCTAAATAACACCCCAGGAGCTATAGACCTTTGACTTCACAGGCATCTCGAGAATATGCTGGAGCTGTTTGAGTTCTCCAAGAGACTTCAGGATTTTGTATAAGATAGTGACAGAACTATAAATAGAAAGCTGATAAATTCTATTAGGTATTGTGAATTTCAAGACTAATTTCTGTACTTAAAAGTCTTCTATCTTGTATTATTTTTTAGTTCATCTTCCTGAATTATATGTGTATACATGGTACCGTATGCCATATATAATCTATGCTCAGTAATAGATAAAAACAACTAATAAATACATCAGAGTCCTCCTCATATGTGATAATCCAAGGTAGTTGTCTGTTTTAGGGCATCAGTTCTGTCTTTATTCAAGTTATTAAAATCATTCATATTCAAGAGGATTTTCATCAGTCTGACTAGCACTACTATTCTCAAAATTCAAAACAGGACCCATAACATAAGGTGCAAGATATTACAGTTGGTAGAAATCTATCATTTTCACAAATACAAAAAAAAAAAAAAATAGCTCTATTTAATGCACTTGCCCTTCGTATTCTCCAAGACACTTAACTGGTTCAACCTTAAATATCACAAAGACTTTTTAAGTAATATTTTATATACACGTGTTTGACATGAAGAACTTTGTAATGATATCCTCTGAAGACTGAATGGGCTATGATTCAAGAAATATTGAACTCCCCATTAATGACTGTGTTGCACTTGATGAAACCTTTGAAGTGAGAATTCAAGCACAAATGAGGTGGTTGGCCTAGATAACATGTATGCTGTCTTCTGAGACATCATGAGCATGAAATAATTCTTACTGTTCTTGAACAAAACAGAGGATGGTAGCAGAGAATGGAGAGAAGGCAAATGAGAGAAACACCATAAAGATACTCTGTTTATTCAATACAAGTTGCCACTGTTTGAACAGAGAACCCAGGAGAAAAAAAAATAAAAAAATAAAAAACACCTAATATTTTCAGTTTAAGAAACTATATGTAGATTAGCACCATTAGGTTTTTCTTTTTTCGTTGTTTTGAAGGAATCCACCCTGAACAGGGTGACTGACCATGGAAAACTGGGCAGGGATTTCTTTGTTTGTTGGTATCAGAGATGGTTGCTGGAGAGCAGTGCAGATGTGGCAGGGACTCGACTCCTGACTGTAACTGTGAGGGCATGGCCCTAAGGCGGAAGCTAGTAGAGGGAAACCAGAATGCCTGGCAAATGGGCTGCAACTGAGCAGAGGAAGAACAGTTAAGAGACAAGTTTTGCCTCTTTGGGAAGTGACTCAAGAACGGAGACACAGGAGGAAGGCAGTGGCAAAGGATATGAGATTTAAGCTAACAACAAGGAACTTGGACTAGACTTCCTAGGCTCAATGGAGCCAGTCTTCTAGAAGAATGTCATCAAGAAAATGGCATTTGAGAAAACTCAAGAGAAAAGCTTGAGAGCAGAAAGGAACCCAGGAAAATATTGCATAAATCTATTTAAAAAGTGAAATGGAATTGGCTATTACCAGCATGTAAATTCTGTCCTCGAAACATTATTTGGTACATTTTTTTTAGTAAGAGCCATACAATCATTATTTTACATGTGTAATATTTTGACATATTGTATGAAACATCACATCTATTCACATCTATCTGTGAAGCCTATTTATCCTTATTTTAATTCAGTCATTACCTTAGGCTGAAACCACCTTATATGTGAGATGGAAGGCCAGATCTAGTACTTTTCAAAGTATGTTCCGGGAAGCAGTGCCATCAGCATTGCCTGTGCCCTTGTTAAAAACTCAATTCTTGGGGCGCCTGGGTGGCTCAGTCGTTAAGCGTCTGCCTTCGGCTCAGGTCATGGTCCCAGGGTCCCGGGATCAAGCCCCGCGCCTGGCTCCCTGCTCCGCGGGAAGCCTGCTTCTCTCTCTCTCCCACTCCCCCTGCTTGTGTTCCCTCTTTCGCTGTGTCTCTCTCTGTCAAATAAATAAAATCTTTAAAAAAAAAAAACCTCAATTCTTCACATGCTATCCTAGACCTACTGAATTAAAAACTCTGGGGATGGAGTCCACCAATTTGGGGGTTCAGTCTTCCAGCTGGTTCTAAAGCACTCTAAAGGTTGACAACCACTGCCTTAGGCATTTCAGAACTAGACCTCTTTAGAGCCTGTTTAGGAAGAAAAAAAATATTCTTCTGTTTTCTGTCTATTCACAGTACTATTCTCATTTCTGATTACCAATGTGTGGTAGTTTTTTCCTACCCCAAACAATTCTGTGACATCAGCTGGGTGTCCTACAATCTAACTCAGTTTTGACACTACCTGAAGATAGTGTCCGATCCCAC
Source organism: Neomonachus schauinslandi (assembly GCF_002201575.2). Lineage (NCBI taxonomy): Eukaryota > Metazoa > Chordata > Mammalia > Carnivora > Phocidae > Neomonachus > Neomonachus schauinslandi. The sequence goes on from NC_058403.1 coordinate 101,385,045, forward strand.
AGATTAAGGGCTCAGCCCCCCAAGACTGAGCACTGTGCACCCCCCCAACTTCAGACACCAATCATAAGTTCAAGCTGTCACCTGTACATCTGACCGACCAGCTATAAATCAGAGATTTATATACATGCCCCCCCGGGGGGGGGGGCTTGATTAATTTGCTAGAGCAGCTCACATAACTGAGTTAAACAGTTTATGTACTGGACTACCAGTTTATTATAAAAGGATATAACTTAGGAACAGTCAGATGGAAGAGATGCATAGGGCAAGTATGGGGCAAGGGGCACAGAGCTTCCAGATCTCTCTGGAGCACCTCCACATGTCCACCAACCTGAACGCTCTCCCAATCCATCCTTTTTGGGTTTTTATGGAGGCTTCATTAAGTATGCATGATTGATTGAATCACTGGCCATTGATTCAACCTCCAGTCCCTCTCCCCTCCCCAGAGGTCAGAGGGTGGGGGTAGGACCGAAATTTCCAACCCTCTAATCACACAGTTGGTTCCCCTGGTAATCAGCCCCCAGTATCCTTAGGGACTTTCCGAAAGTCACTGCATTAACATAAACTCAGATGTGGTTGAAAGGGGCTTGTTATGAATAACAAAAGATACCCATTTCATTCTGGAGCGATTTCAGAAGCTGAGAAGGAAAGATACCCCTGTGACTCTTACCACTTAGGAAATTACAAAGGTTTTAGGAGTTATGTGCCAGGAACCATGGAGGAAGACCAAATATATATTTCTTAATATAAACCACAATATCACGGAGGCCCAGGAGAGATCTGTGTTATAGGCCAGGGAGGCAGCATGGTGGTTTTGTCTGTTCAGGCTGCTGTAACAAAATACCATAGATGGGTGCTTATAAACAACAGAAATCTCTTTTTCTTTTTTTTTTTTTTTTAAGGTTTTATTTATTTGACAGAGAGAGACACAGCGAGAGAGAGAACACAAGCAGGGGGAGTGGGAGAGGGAGAAGCAGGCTTCCCGCGGAGCAGGGAGCCTGATGCGGGGCTCGATCCCAGGACCCTGGGATTGTGACCTGAGCCGAAGGCAGACGCTTAACCGACTGAACCACCCAGGCGCCCCAATTTCTTTCTTTTTTAAAGATTTTATTTTCAAGTAATCTCTACACTTCATGTGGGGCTGGAACTTGCAACCCCAAGATCAGGAGTCACGTGCTCTTCCAGCTGAGCCAGCCAAGCACCCCCAGAAATTTATTTCTCCCAGTTCTACAGGCTGGAAAGTCCCAAGATCAAGGCAGTAACCAATTTGGTGAGAACACATTTCCTCATAGGCCCCTATCTTCTCACTAACCTCAGTTGGCAGAAGGAATCTCTCGGGGGCCTCTTTTCTAAGGGTACGAATCCTATTAATTAGGGTTTTACCCTCATGACCTGATTACTTCCCAAAGGCCCCACCTCCAAACACCATCATGTTGGGGATGAGGTTTCAACACGTGGATTTTAGGAGGACACAGACATGCAGTCCATAGTAACGGTCAACTAGAAACAGTGGGAGTTTTGCAGCTAGTCAGACCTGAAATCAAACTGGGGCTCCAGCACTTCTTAGTTGTGTAGGGTCTTGAGCAAGTTGCTCAGCCTCTCTGAACTTCAGGTTCCTTATTTAAAAAGTGGAAATAATAACGCTTACCTTGAAAAGAACTATGAAGTTTATGTGCCTCCATGGTAATCAGGAGTGCTGGTTCTGGTGTCAGGCCCAGTTCAAATGCCAGCTTTTCTACTTACTCAGTGACCTTGGACAAGTTACTAATCCTCTCTGTTCTCCAATTTTCTCATCTGTAAAGTGAGTAATAACATACTTGCCTTACAGTGTTGTTGTGAGGGTTTAATGACTTAATGTTACCAATTGCTTAGAAGACTGCCTGCCACAGAATTGCTCAACAATAATCAGTTTGTAATAGTAGAAATACAGGGGAGCCTGAGTGGCTCAGTTGGTGCATCCAGCTCCTGCTCAGTGGGGAGTCTGCTTCTCCCTCTGCCCCTCCTCCCCCACCCCCCCATGCTCTCTCTCTCAAATAAATAAAAATCTTAAAAAAAAAATAGTAGGAATACAAGTAACAATAATAAAATACCTCATGTACATAAAACACCTCGGATATGATAGGTAATCAATATTATTACTGTCATTAAAAAATTTTTTCTCATAAAGCATAGGGTTATAAGAGGTTCCAGTATATAGGCACCCCCTGATACTTTCTTATATTCTTTACATTCTAATGTCTTCCCTCCCCTCTGAATAAGCTCTATGTATTATATTAATATCAATTTCCTGGTTTGGATAGTGTACTATAGTTATACAAGATGCTACCATTGGAGGGGCCTGAGTGAGGGGTAGGTAGGGCCTCTTTGTACATTTTTAACTCCTATGAATCTGTAATTATTTAGAAATAAAAAGTAAAAAAAAAAAGGGGGGGTAGGGAGCTTACCTGAAATGAGAAGTATTGGGGCAAGAGGTTGGGCCTATACCTCATCCACCCCCAGTTCCTATTTACCAGTCCTGGAATCCTAAGCTTCCTCTTTACTAGTGTAGGCTACTGGAAACCACAGGAGCCTGACAGGTAAGAGGCTAGGCCGGGCACCCATAACACCAGGTAAGGTATGAACTTGCAGAGAATTCTAACGTAAGGAACATCGTAATCCTTTTAACGTCAATACCTAACACAGTTCCTGGTGCACAGAGGTAAAGATAAAGAGATGTGCTCTTCCTGATCAAAAGTGCAAATCCAAATATTTTCCTCATAGAAATACTGCCACATAATGTGATTAGGCTCTGTGATTTTCACGTAAGTCCTTTATAGATTAACTAAGCCTTTGTAGGCTAACCTGAACACCTACCCATTAATCATGATCATGTTCCTATGGACATATTTCAAAGAACTAATCTCCAAGCAAACTTCTGAAATACTACCAATTTGTAAGTCATTATACTTAGTTGATGCTATTAACACAAAATTTTTTAATTGAGGAGTGATAGTGATCATTGTGGGCTCACTGGTTTCAAGTTTCCAAATAGTGTTCTGCTTAACACTAATGTCTTAAAGTTCCCACTACCACCCACCTATAAGTTCCTAAAATTGTTAGACCAAGAAAACCTTTTTTTTTAAACAAACATTTACTAACGCTGGGGGGTTCTGAGGAACTCTGTTTGAAACTGCTCTAAGTCACATGATCAATCTTCTTGACCATTTGGCTTTTAAATGGCTCCTTCTGTAGTTTTATTTTATTTATTTATTTATTTTTTAAAAGATTTTATTTATTTATTTGACAGAGAGAGACACAGCGAGAGAGGGAACACAAGCAGGGGGAGCAGGAGAGGGAGAAGCAGGCTTCCCGCCAAGCAGGGAGCCCGATGCGGGGCTCGATCCCAGGACCCTGGGATCACGACCTGAGCCGAAGGCAGACGCTTAACGACTGAGCCACCCAGGCGCCCCTGTAGTTTTATTTTTAAAAATTAAAAACATTACTTTATGCCCAAATAAAAAGCAAGTAAAAAAAGTTTTAGAAAATCCAGGCATGTCTGCCAGGTAACAATACAAATAGAGACGAACCGGTCATCAATGATTTGTACCCATGAAATATAAGTTTTCTCCCATTAATTAGTCAAAACTGAGCTTTAAAAAAAAACTAAGTTAAAGAAAAACTGTGTGGCTCATCTCTCTCAATCAAATTAAAACCCACAGCTAGCTTTTTAATTCATCATCTTTTACCATTCAGTAACTTCAGTCAAAGTAAAGAAGTAGTTTTTTCCAGAGTTCTCAAGTTAAGTCAGAAAAGTCCTGGCAATAAAGAGGAATAAATGAAGCCGCCCCTATTCTGACCAGCTATGTTTTCCTAAGAAAATAAAGGTGTATTACCAAAGGTCCAATGTCTTTCTCTCAAAAAATGAACCAGTCCAACTATAAAAAACACAAATTACTTTTTTTTTTTAAGATTTTATTTGTCAGAGAGAGAGAGAGATACAGAGAGAGAGACAGCATAAGCAGGGGAAGTGGCAGGAAGAGGGAGAAGTGCGCTCTCTGCTGAGCAAGGAGCCTAATGTGGGACTGGATCCCAGGACCCTGGGATCATGACCTGCGCCGAAGGCAGACACTTAACCAACTGAGCCACCCAGGCGTCCCACAAATTACATTTTAGTTAAGATTTAGCAACATAGGGGCGCCTGGGTGGCTCAGGCGTTAAGCGTCTGCCTTCGGCTCAGGTCATGATCCCAGGGTCCTGGGATCGAGCCCCACATCGGGCTCCCTGCTCCGCTGGAAGCCTGCTTCTCCCTCTCCCACTCACCCTGCTTGTGTTCCCTCTCTCGCTGTGTCTCTCTCTGTCAAATAAATAAATAAAATCTAAAAAAAAAGATTTAGCAACATATAAAATTGCTTCCTGTTTCAGCATATACTACCCAGTTTTGCTCAAGAAATCATACATAATTCCCCAAACAGAAAAGAAACTATAAGATCTATATTATAGATTAAAGAAACACTCCAGTCTTCAATTTATGTATATATCATGAGAATACTCCAAACTGCTTGAATGAATTATCAATTATAATTCTTTTTGAAATTACATTTGATCAACTAAAACCTGTGTAAAGCTTCACAAATCCTTTCACAAATCTCTGCTGCAGAGCAAAGTAAGTTTCTTTATTCCAAAAGCGACCAAGAGGAGAATTTCATGACACATTCATTGAAAGCGAGTATCTCCATATTTTAGAGTTTTCTTATACTAAAGTAGTAATAAGTCAGGATATGAAGTTCCCTAACCTTGAATATCCTATTTGAAAACAGGTGTCATATGTAGGTTTTATAGTTTAATTATAACTATATTTCATAAACACAAAAAACATTTGTTAAAAAGTCTGTTGAAATGGTATTGATGGCTGCCATTTACTTCCTTAGTTCAGCAAGTTCAATTTCTGAAATCTCCTAACTACAGTTAGAGCTACCATATCTTGCCAGTTAGGTGGCCAATCTGCATAGAGAGCTATTACCAACTCCTGGAAGAACTTCTTTAACCTTCTGATATATGTTTTATCTGGGAAGAACCGGAAGTACAGGACAGGAGTAATAATTTCAAATGAAAAATTTAGGCCAGCAAACAGACTACCTAAGCATTATAATTAAGGATAATTGTTCCACTTTGCAAAGTGTGTCACAACTATTTTTAAACATATTGGGGGAAGCCTATGTCTGAACTACTCCCTGAACTTTGTCCCTGGAATAAGCATGATACAAAATTAAGAATTCTTAGAAGGGACCCAGTGTAAATTAAAAGCAGTAACAACTTAATCCACATTCTTAATCAAAAAGTGTTGGCTTGTTTTTTAACTTATGGAACATATATTCAAAGAAGCTGAGATTCAGGTTCTATGTTTGACAAATAGTCACTAAGTGTATACCGTATACAAAGTACTACTAGGTGCTGAATACATTAGAGAACAAAACAAGCATGTTCCTTGACTTCAGAGAACTTAACTGTCTAGAGTGGGAGAAAGACCTTAGAAAGACATTAAATAATAATAATAAAAGAAACAATCATTTTGTGGTTATTTCCTGTTTGTACTGCATCTCTCTCAGTGGGTAACTGATCACACCCTTCTCTTAGGGGTATTCTGCAGAAAAACTCAAGTTTTTGTTTAACTACCAAAGACAACCAGTTGTAGCTGGGAGAAATAATCACATAGGATGATAGACAATTTTATGAACTTCACCATGAAAGCTATCACAGAATTTATACCAAGAAGTACAAAATATTCGTCTATACATGCATGTTGACAGGATAATTTCTAATCATAGGGTGGGAATTCACCTGTAATTTTTCTAGAATCCTGTTCATAACAAAAACCCGTGATGATGGCACACACACACACACACACACACACACACACACACACTCCATCTTTTCAACTGAATTTTCTTATCCTAAATTTATTTTGAAAACATCAGTGCTCCAGTGTGCAGTGTTACTTCAATTATTCTTTGGAGAATAGGATCTAGAATGAACTTCATTTTTATTTTAAGATTGGCAATGAATTTACATTCAAGTTAACCTTCAGTGTGAATTATTTCCAGGTACAGCTTGTTTCCCTAGGCGGCTGAAAGTATACAAAGTACTGAGAATTTTGAAGGTATATATATCATCAAGGAAGTGGGAGGGAAGGGGGCGGCGGGCGAGGAGTAAAAGTTCCCGAAAGAAATCCCCATGCCTCGCCAAATTTTAAACACACCCAATGCTCCTATACCGCCCCCTTTCCTTCCGATGAGTTTTTTGCTGCCTACTTCGTTTTCGTGCATATTTGAGGAGCTATTAATTGATAAATATATTTTTAAACCATTTCCTTCCCCCTTTTTCTGAAATATTTGAACACGTTCCTTGGTAGCTTGTTATTTCTGCGTCTAGTAATAATATTCCTGATAGAAATGTATACCCTTAGGAATTCATTTTCTTTCTCAACAGTTACAATACTACATTATTATGTCAGGTGCCACAGTCCCCGCCTTCCAGAAGTTAGTACTTTGTGGCCAAGTAACTTCTTTAACTTTCTAAAACGAAATACCTAAAAGGCGGTATCATCACCGGATCATCAGCGCTTCCCAAGTTCCTACCTGTTGCGGGGACGTGGTCTGAAGGGATGAATCAGATTTGCCTAATGCGTCCTTTCCCTTTTCCACTCACTGTCCCTCTCGCTTTCCGCTGCGACTCCTGGACGCACGTCACCCCTGCGGGTCCAAACCCCACGGCCCGGCCCTCAAACGGCGGGAACCCCCAGCCTGGGAATGGACCTTGGGGGGTGAGGGGGCGGACGTGCCCGGACCGGGACTGAGCCAAGGTGCAGCTCCTACTTCCTGTAAAGCCAACGGAGCGCGCAAGCAATGCCCTAGAAGAGAAGGCGCGCTGGAGAAAAAAAAAATACTTTAACTCCGCTTCCATTCTGGAACAGAGGTCTGGGGCGGCGCGGCAAGAGCAAACCAACTCGTTCCCGGGCCTCTCCTTCCCCTTCCCCGCCTCCCCTCAAGTTGTCCAATTCTCTTTCGCTTCCTCCCGGTCGCTCGGCAGGCACGTGGTCGCTCCCCGCCCTGCCCCCGCCGCGCCCCTCCCAGCCTTCCAGTCCTCCGGCCCTTCCTCCCAACGCTGCTCTCTTCCCCTTTCCGTTTTCTCTTCCGCCCCCGCTCTCCATCGTCCTTTTTGATTGGTCGAGCGCACCGGAGCCTGGTTGGCCAATCGGAGAACTGGGCTGGCGGTGATGGGCGTGGTCGCGGCTCCGGGGCCCTCAGATCGAGGCTGCCTCCCCCTTCTCAGCCGGCAGCACATTCCGCCGCCGTTGCCGCCGCCCGGCCCCGCAGTTGTCTTCGCCCGAGCTGCGGTCGCGCTGGGGTTAGGGCGGGGGGGGCGGGCGGGGAGAGGAGGAGTAGGCCGCGGCGGAGGCAGGTGAGAGGAGGAAGGAAGCGGCGGCGCGGCGGGCATTGCAGCTCAGGCGGCGGCCCGGTTCCTGGGAGTGTCGGTGCGGCGTGGTGGTTGGGGCGGATCCCGCGGGGCCCGGGCGGGGGAAGGAGTCACCGGCCCGGCCATGGCGGACAACGAGAAACTGGACAACCAACGGCTCAAGAATTTCAAGAACAAAGGCCGCGACTTGGAGGTAAACTCGGGGGCGCCGGAGGGGTGGGGGCTGTGGGCCTCGGGCCGATCTCCGCCGGGACTCCCGAGTGTGGGGAGTAGGGGCGGGTGCCGCCGCCGGGCCGCGGGAGAATGGCGCTGGGGGCCGGCCCGTCCGTGACGCCTCTGCGAACGCGCCGGGAAGTTTGTGTCGGGCCTGGTCCACCTCCGCCCGGGAGCGAGGTACTGGGGTACGGCCGACGCGGCCTAGGCCTGCCCCGGGGAGCCGGCCCGGCGCGGGGGCGAGGGGCTGGGCCGCGCGGCTGGGAGGCCGGGCGCGGCGAGTGCGGAGGAGGCGTGCGTGTGCCGCGCTGCCCCGGCCGGACTGCGGCGGCGATTCCGGCTTTCCACCGGGCCGCGACGTCTGGCGCCGCGAGGAGGGCGGTGGGAGGTGCGGGGACGAGTGTGTGGCGACCGAGTGGGGCTCGGAACTTCCCCTGCGGGGTCCGAGTCGTCTCCACTTAAAGGCATTTTTTCTGGTCTTCCCGACTCCCGCTTTACCCCTGCCTCCCCCCAATATCCAAACTACAGGAGTCAACTTCTCCGTTGAAAAAAACACCCCCGGCGTGAGAGGCCATCCTGGTGATGCTAACAGTGCCTTCCAGCGGCCTGTGTTTTACTCTGGATATAGCTGATTCAAGATGTGGCTCACGGTGTGCCCTCTTCCAGGCAAAGAATACCCCTTATTTCAGCTTGCACACAAATCTCTTTATCCCCTCCTGAGAGACCACCAGCTGCATTCTTATATAGAAAGTCCACAGGGTTATACAAAGCTGTCATCCTCTAGTCTACAGTATCCTTTCCCTCCACCTGCTGGTGGTGGTAGTGGGGGATGGGGTGGGCTATGGAATGGCACCATCACGTTTTATTATTTTAAAAGGGTGAAAAAAAAAATCTGCAGTATCTTCGATACAGCTTTTCCCGAGGTTGTTAGGCTACATGAGGTGTGTGGGTAAAACACATACACACAAATCACAGAATTTTGATAGAAGACTTCTTCCCTTTAGTTTTAAGAGTCTAGGTAAATCGGGTTGGTTGGTTTGTTTTTTAAGTACTTGGATCCTGTATCTGAATCAGGAGTTTAGCTTTTAAAAGAGTAGTGGCCAAGTAGTATTTTTTATATTGTCCCTCTATCCTTTTTTATCCTAAAATCTTGAAATTCCCATCACCTGTTTCTGAACTTTGAGCATTTGCTTGACTGAGATAGTAACTATTTTTTGGGCTTTTCACAACGCCATTCAATCTCTAAGGTAATTTGTGTTGTTTTTAGTGGGTTTCATAGTTTGAGGATCTATTAAATATCTGGGGCTGTGGTTCTTAATTCTGTGATTGTTTTAAGGTTAATGTGAAACATTACCCTGTGATCTTTTTTTAATGAAAAAATTTTAACATTTTTACTGAGGTAATTCACATGCTATATTTCAAATCAAACAATGTTAGATCACTTTAAATGTACAATTTATGATTTTTTCATTAAATTTACCTAGTTGTGTAATGATGTGATGAAGAAAATTTTTTACTAATATCAGTACTTAGAATGAAAAGAATTACAAAATTTAAAAACATAAATACCACAAATTACAAAATCCCCCAAAATAGCAATTAGATGCTTGGAAAGTTCAAATCCTTTCCCCCCACCTACATTTCTGGCTGTATTTTTTTTTTTAAGACAGCTTCATTGAACTGTAATTCATATACCATACAATTCACTTATTTAAAGTGGCTTTTGGTGTTTTCACATAATTGTGCAACTATTAGCACAATCAATCTCAGAAAATTTTTTATCACTCCAAAAAGAAATCCTAACTCATGAGCAATCTCTGTTCCCCATTACTCTCTGTCTGGATTTGCCTACTCTGGATATTTCCTATAAATGGAGTTATATAATGTGTGATCTTTTTTGACTGACTGCTTTTAGGTAGCATAATGCTTTCAAGGTTCACACACGTAACAAAAATATAACAGTGCCTCATTCCTTTTTGTGGCTGAAAAATATGCTGAATAATATTCCAGCCTATGGATATACCACATTTTGTTTATCCATTTATCAGTTGATGGACATTTGCATTGTTTCCACTCTTTAGCTATTATGCGTAATGCTTCTATGAACATTTATGTACACATTTTTGTGTGGACCTGTTTTCATTTCTCTTTGGTTATATACTGCGGAGTGGAATTTGTGGGTCATATGGTAACTTTATGTGTAACATTTTCTGGGACTGCCAAACTGTTCTAAAGGGGTCCCCCCCTTTTTTTTTTTGGTAAATTGGTGTTTCCTCTTAGTGTGAATTTCTTATTAGTTTACTCAAGATTGTGATGACCCCATTAGAACAATATAATAAATGATTTTTAAAAATAACTATAAATACACATTAACCAGATTTTTTTTGAGACGTTTATAGTGCCTATGGGCATCCTTGATGACTTTGGTAACCCTGGTGTACAAAAGGAATAGGGATATTTTCATTTAAGGAAATAACATGACTCTAATGGAAATTGTACTTTCTCCTCACTTATTCAAAGTCACATATACCTGTAATGAGATAGCAACTTCTTTCATCATCCTTGGAGAACACCAGAATGGCCTATTTTGTGTATTTATTAATTTCATATATGGCTGTGCCCCTCAGAATACTTAATATGCCCATAACCGTCCCCTCCAAATATGGTTACTATGTTTTGCTACAACAGAATCTAAGAAAGTACTGCTTTTGGTTTAGGTCTTAATGATGACATCTGTTTCATTGGGAGGTTTTTGTAAAGAAGTATGGACCTGGGGCGCCTGGGTGGCTCAGTTGGTTTAGCGTCTGCCTTCAGCGCAGGTCATGATCCCAGGGTCCTGGGATGGAGCCCCGTGTCAGGCTCTCTGCTCAGTGGGGAGCCGCCTTCTCCCTCTCCTCCCCACAAGTTCTCTCTGTTGCTGTCTCTCTCTCAAATAAATAAATAAAATCTTAAAAAAAAAGGATGGACCATTGCTGTCCAGTGAATTTTATTTAATCCAGTACATCCAAAATACCAATATAACATCAGCAATGTAAAAAAAATTGGGTTATTTTATATTCTTTTCATATTAAGTCTTCAAAATCCAGTTTGTATTTTACGTTTAAAGCATATCTCAGTTTGGACTAGCTACATTTCAGCTGCTTAATAGCCACATGAAGCTATTGGCTCTTATTGGACAGCACAGATAGAGAACAACATATAGAATGAGGTAATTGTACCATTTTTCAGTTTGATCTAACATTGTTTGATTTGAAATAGAGTACAAAGTCCTAGAGTTTAGTGTAATCTGGTGATCTCTAACTTTGTGACCTTGAGAGAGTCCCTCAGTCTTAACAATTTTTTAATCTGTTAAAGTAGAGGTACTTGACATCTGCTTCATGAGTGTTGTGAAAATTAATGGGTTAATGTTAGGAAGATGCCTAGCTAGCAGTTCTCTGAGCATTTTATCACTTTTAGCTTTTCTGCTTGGGCGTTAGGGTCATTTAATAGGATTCATTGTAATTGATTCTTTTACTCCCTTGTTTGCAATTGGCTCTTTGTTTTTTCTCTGTGTCCATACAGAGCTTAAGTTACATTTAACTTATAATTGAAGGGGAAAGTTTTTAACGTAGAGCTCTATAATTACTCATTGAAGAGCAGTTTGACCACAGGGAACTGTTGGCCCTTCTAAAGTCATAATATCTAAGTGTTAGAAGTTGAAACTGATTCAGAGCTTTCAAAATGATAATCATTCTTACCTATCAGTCTGCCATTCTGGCTCTTCCAAAATGTGGTCATGCTAAGTTCTTGAAACACAAAAGCATTAAAGAAGGCATATGTCAGTATCCATTTAAAATAATTTATGGGAATTCTCAGATGATATTCAAGGCTTGGCTGCTTTCTTGCAGTGTGGTAGAGGATCATCATTATTACTTTGAGAAAAGTAACCACAGAAAGGGTACCCTGAACGCAACACGGGAAATGGGTCAGTGACCAAACTTCAAATAAAATATTTGTCAGAATAGAGCAAATAAAGCTCATCTAGTTTATGTTTTAAAAGTAAAGGGGGGATTCTTTTGTAGACTTTCCAATAATCTGTGTGATTTTTATAGAAGTTCTGAGAGTATCCAAGTTCTAATAGAGCATAAAATGTTGGAAAATAATTAGATATAAAAACACAACTTTAAGAAAAAGACTTACCCTAAAAATAAAAGAATAATAAAACATTAAATGACTGGAAACTTGTGATTGTCCACACAACATAAAGTATGCAGTGAGCTTGAACTTTAGGAAAAAAAACAGTTGCTTGGTTGGCAAGAGTTTAATAAATTGATCAGCTAATTTGTTGTTTTTAAATGGCTTTGGTAGTTTGTAACTATACAGAGTGAAAAGCATTGTTAAGCTATTAAGTCTTGTTAACTTTTAGACACTGACCTCTCTCATCACAAATCTTGGAACATATTTACTATACTTAAAATAACTACAGTCTAATTTTTCATATAATAGTCCAAGCATGTGACGATATGAAATACCTGATAGAAGTATAGTTAGGAATTAAATAATTGTTTTTGTGCTTTCCTGCCAGCTTTTTTGGTTTTACAAGGCAGTCAATTAAAGAATTGCTTCATTGATAATTTTCTTTGAGCTATCAAAATGTCTCCGTTTTTCATAGTCTCTAGTATGTCAAATGAATATATATACAAGATTGGGAAGAGTTGTAGGAGTGATTTAACTTTAAAAGAATGAAAGTACTTTAGAAAAATGTGTAGGTAGTTTTTAAGCATTGATCTCTAATATCTGATAGTTACTGTGGGTCCTCAAAATATTTTCAAATGTTTTCTGGAGCAGCATTCATCTACTTAAGGACTGTAATGCTGAAATGAGAGTTTGTTGTCCAGTCTAATCTTGAATGATGATTTTGGTACTTGCTGGTTTAGTTTTGGAACAGAGAACTATCACTGAAACACGTATTGTATGTGCTTTTAATTGAACTCTCATTTCTCTCAGTCTAATAATAGGAATTATTCATTTTATAGAAGAAAAATCCCTAGAGTTAAGTAACTTAATAGCATCACACTTAAGGGAATGATTTTAATTCAGGTACGTGTCCAAAGTAAAGTCTGTATATTTATACCATACCATATTACTTGTTTTTAACTTCTTTCAGCCTTGATGCACAGGTCTCAAGTTGCTTAAAAGTTTATAGTGAAAGCATAGTCCATGGGGTATAATAGGTATTCAGTAAGTGTTTCCTTTTTCTCCCAGAGAGATTTTTGGAAATTGTGTATCTTTTGTGGACTTCAAACTCTAGAGAAACATTTATAGGCTTTCCATTTAGATTTAGTAAAAGACAGGGTTAGGGGAGACTCCCTTTTTTTTTTACAGTTAATGTGAGAACAATCTTTATATGGCACCTACTGAATAAGAACAATATTTTTGTGCTTCTAATGGCCTTAGTTCAGAAGTTTTCAAAGCTTTGGGGGCTGAAGACCTGTTTATGCTATTAAAAATTAGGGGCCCTCAAAGAACATTGTTTGTGGGTTTCTGTTAATATTTATCATTTCAGGGGAGCTTGGGTGGCTCAGTCATTAAGCTTCTGCCTTCGGCTCAGGTCATGATCCCAGGGTCCTGGGATGGAGCCCCACATCGGGCTCCCTGCTTGGCGGGGAGCCTGCTTCTCCAGAACTCCCCCACGCTCCCTGCTTGTGTTCCCTCTCTGGCTGTGTCTCTCTCTGTCAAATAAATAAAATCTTCTAAAAAAAAAATTATCATTTCAGAAATTAAAACTAAGAATTTAAAAAATATTAACTCAAAAAATAATAATGAAGCCATTTTATATAAACATAAATTTCTAATGAAAAATAAATTATTTTCTAAAACCCAAAAAACTTGGTGAAAAGAATGGCCATGTTTAACATTTTTTTTGAGGTCTCTTATGTTTGGCCAGAAAAGATAGTTGGATTGTCCTATCTATTTCTGAATTCAATCTTTTATGGTAATTGCTTTGGTTGAAGTATATGAAGAATATCCAACTTCACACAGGCAGTTGGAGAGGGAGGGTGTTAAATAGCCTCTTCAGATAAATATGGAAATTTTTGTTTGATACCATATCATAACTCCACAAAATAATAGTTTCTTAAAGTTTGGTTGTAATATGAACTCTTAAGCCACATCAGTGAGCCTTTCATACTCTGTTATGTTAAAATTTATAGGTCTGTCTTGCACTTGGAATATATCTTTTGCCATTGCCTGATTTTGTAACAGCATGTATTGGTCATTTGGAAAATATTAGTTCACAGAGTAATGCTGATCTTGCAAATGCTGACACATTTTTTTATACAGTGAAAATTCACAATTATTGGCAATGAGTGTCACCAAATAGTTCATCAGAAAAATCTTAAATATTGGAAATTTGTGAAGCTCACAGTGGTAAAAACAGGTTTTCCAAAATTCTTATTTTCACTTGAAAGCTTAAATTTTATCATTAGCAAGAAACACCGTTAGTTGTTTCCCTTGAAGCCATAAGCTCACTTTGCTCATTTTTTGAAAACATATGCCAGATACTGTCTGAATAGCCATAATTTGTCTGTCAGTCATTCTTTCAAGTAAAAATGGTGTTCCATGAAAAAATGGTATTTCAATTTGCAACTCAATCATAAGAAACTTTTTCCTTGAGACAGTCATCGTACTGCAGAAGTGGATATGCTGCAGAAGTAGTTTATATGTAATCCCCATTTTATCACAAAATTTTAGAAAGAAAAGGCAGGTTTTTAATAAAGGTAATTTTTCACTATTTCATCAAGGACATTAAGTGGAATGAACTGGCCTTTTGTTGTTGTTGTTGTTTTTTTTTTTTTTACCTGAAATACAGTGAGTACTCATACAGCCTGATGACATTGCTTTAATTCATGCTAAAGCACCAGTAGTTTACCCACTGCATTTCATTGCTGTGCAAATATTAGCACCATAATAAATATTAGTAGTAATATGAAAATAGTTTTGATCTGCGAGCCCTCTGAAAAGGTTTCAGTATCCCCACAGGGATCTATTGATCACGCTTTGAGAACCACTGTCTTTGTTTATTAGTGTTTCTTCTGTAAGAGGTGACCGTCACTTTAATAAAAGCTCTTTAAAGGCTTTATAGTATCACAGTTAAAAAACATGGACTGTTGAATCACTTACGCCTGGATTTGAACCCTGGTTCCTCCATTTAATAGTTATGGAAGTTAATCTCTCTAAACCATTTATTTTTTATTTTTATTTTTTAAATCTCTCTAAACCATTTAAATGTTTAATAGTGCCTGGCATATAGTATATACAGAGTGAATGGAGGCTCTTTTTATTTCTTCCAGCTTGCTTCATCGTTCATTATCCAAATAACCCCTTGCGTTCCCTGTCAGAATAACATTTTGTTTGCTCTTCCTTTTGTACCACTGTGTACCATAATTCAGATCACATCACATGAATTGGGGAAGGCTTCCTTTTCCGTTCATTAGCACTCAAGTATAAGCCTTTCTCCTATGTGCTTCAACCAAATTGTGGCAAAATTACTAGTTTCTGACTTCATTTCTGTAATTCTGGTTGTAAGTATTTTGTAACTGTTTTTCCACAAGATTGTAAATTTAACCAGAAAGTAGTTTTGATTCACACTGTTTAGTACCTGTGTTGAAAAACGACGGTCATAGACATGCTGGTAGTACAAGAGTGGCTTAACTACTTAAAACCTAAGCTTTTTCTATTACTGTTTATTTACTGTTAGACCAAAATTTTATTAGCTGTCACTTTTGCCCTAAATTTAATTTACATTAAACCTAACAGAAATTACATTTTCAATAATGTGTTCTGAAAAACCTGGAATTTTACTACATTTTTATTAACAAAAGTCAGAATCCTAAGATTTTGTGGGATTTCATAATTTGGTGGTAGACATATTTTTTAATATTAAAAAGCAAGTCATATTCTATCTCAGTTTCCTATTTTATGAAAACTTCAGTTGCTCAGTATCCACTCTTAATACTTGTTTTAGTTTTTATAGCATGTCTTTGTGATTCCTTAATGTAGGTATTACATAAATTTGTTTAGTTAATGGTAGTTGTATCCTGATAGCTTCTACAAGTAGCGTCTACTTGGTTGTATTAAATGACCCTGTCCTCTTTGCCACCCATCCTGCCTCTTTATGGTGGTCCTCTGTGGTCACTTTCAGCTGTTGCTGGTCCAGAAAAGCAAGCAAATACAGTCTTAATATTTTCAAATAATTGTTACATTATTCTTGGTTCTTTAGTAACTATGAAACCCAGTATGTTTTGGCTCTCTTTAGAACAGTGGCTTTAAGTATACCCTAAACTCTTCCTTCATCATGTTGATTATTAGTATTAAAAGTTAAGTCAGATAACTTTAGGCTGAAAAAGCTGAATTTTATATTATGTAGTTATGTTTCAGAGAACAGAAACCCACCTCACATTAGTTTAAGCATTAGCTTTCATAACCCAGTAAGTCCAGGGCTACAACTGGTATTAATTGTAGTGAGAGTTCTCGTGAAAGTCTGGGGACGATTGATCAAGATTTGATTGCATACTTACGCCTGAATTAATCACTTTGGGCAGAGGAATATGGTTCTGTGATTGGCCAGCACAAGCTGTGTGTGTGTTAGAGAGGGATGTTGGTATTTTCACTTAACCCCCAGATTTGCCACAAGAATGAGGGGTATGATAGAGTAAGAAGAAAGGAAGAAAAAATTTACCGAAGACAAAATTATAAAGCAGCATCCTTCGCTATAGATGTACAATGGTTCCTTACTTTGCCTTTGAATATTATGTGGGGAAGTTCATTATATTACAAGTATAGCTAGAATTGAGTTCATTGTTGATCAGCTGTTTACTCCAACTTCTTATATCAGAGTGTTCACATTTTTTCTGTTAATGTTTTAAATAATTTTTCCCAATTTCCTTTTGTTCTCCAGCTTTAAAACAGTAACAGTATTATCCCCAAATGATGAAAAAGCTTAATTAGGACCAGTAAATAAAAAATATCACCAACATTATTTACTCATTAGGGAAATGCATATCAAAACCATAATGAGATACCACTTGAACCTAGTAGGATAGGTTTTTTAGTAATATGAAAACAAACGTAAGTAAACAAAAAGATAGTAACAAATGTTGGTGAGGATGTAGAGAAAGTGCAACCCTCCTACATGGCTGATGGGAATATAAAGTGGTGCATTCCATCTTGGATTGTAGTTTGGCAGTTCTCGAAGTTAGACAGAACATGTGACCCAGCAATCCCACCCGTAGGTATAAACCCAAGAGAATTAAAAATAAGTGTCTGCACAGAAACTTGTACATGAACGTTTATAGTATTATCCATAATAGTCAAGCCAGACAACCCAAATGTCCATCAACTGATGATGGGTAAGCAAAATGTTGGCTATGCATACAATGGAATACTATTCTGCCATAAAAAGGAATGAAGTACTGCTGCATGCTACAACATGATGAACATTGAAAGTATTTTGCTGCCTGAAAGAAGCCAGTCAGAAGAGATCACATATTCTGTAATTTCAATTATGTGAAATATCTGGTATAGGCAAATTCATAGAGACAGAAAGTAGATTAGTAGTTGCCCAGGTCTTGGGGAATGACTGCTAATGGGTATAGACTTTTTATGGTGAAGACAATGATCTGGAATTAGATGGTGGTGATTTATGTGCAACTTTATACTAAAAACCACTGAATTGTACACTTCAAGTGGGTGAATTGTATGGTGTGTGAATTATATCTCAATTAAGCTTTATTTTTTTAAAAGAAGTTTTAAGAGAAATAGGGACCGTGACAACTTTTCATTACCTAAGGTCATCGGTCACCTCTTGTTATCTCTTTTTTACTGACTTCTCCGTCTACCCTTCTCTTTATTGGATTCATTTGTTCAGCAAATACTCAGTTTGTATGTCTGAGGTTCGGTTGTAAGCAGTGAGGATAGAACAATAAATAACACAGGCTGAATTCTCATGGAGTTTACATTCTAGCAAGTCCAGATCTCTCAGATCCCTGCTCTAAACTGACCCCGTGGGGATATATTCAACACTGTGAGCTAGTGTTGTGGTAGATTTCTTACCTTTCTTTTCTAAACTCAAATTTACAATGAATAATATACCTCAAACATGAAGGGAAAGGACATCCTAAGTGTTTACTGTCCAGTAACTCTTCCCTTGAGATTCGTGGAAAAGCCTGATTTTTTAGAGTGGGAGCGCCTAGGATTACATTACTTTTTTTTTTTTTTAAGATTTTTATTTATTTATTTGACAGAGACGAAGCGAGAGAAGGAACACAAGCAGGGGGAGTGGGAGAGGGAGTTGCAGGCTTCCCACTGAGCAGGGAACCTGATGTGGGGCTCGATCCCAGGACCCCGGGATCAGGACCTTAGCCAAAGGCAGACGCTTAACAACTGAGCCACCCAGGCACCCCTAGGATTACATTTCATTAGATATATGCCATTAGAAAAGCTTAATAATTTTTTGTTACCTTAATTTCTGTAAAATTAAAATCCTACCTAATCGGTACTTGCTTTGATTAAGCTTTTAAGAATGCAAGGAAAGAGAAGTTTCTTTTAGACAGGGTTGTAAGTATGACATTATTTAGTTAATGTCACTCCATTCTTTCTTTTCTGTTAACTTTCTACTCACTATTAAAATATGAGGCACATCATTATTACCCCATTGTTAATCTCCATAGTGATTGCCTTATTTCTGCTATTGCTCTTCTCCAATTCATAAAACAACTAGCATGGGTCTTTTAAAAAATGAAGTCATGCCCCTTCTCTGCTTTAGTAGCTTCCCACCACACTTAGCTTCCAAACTCTTTACTGAGACCTTCAAGGCCTTGCCAGCTTTGGTCCCTATCTATTTCTCCTGCCTCTGTCACTTTATTATCTCCCTTACTTATATTCTCATCTTCTTTTAATTGTTCTAACTCTAACACTTCAGTAGCTCTCTTTTTAGGCCCTTCACATATGCTGTTCTGTCTGAATGCTTTCTCCATCCTCTTTTTTTTACCTTCATCCCTTTTCCTTCACTGCTTGGTTATTTCTCATCCTTTGAGTCCTCAATGTTACTTACTTAGAGATGCCATCCTCCCACCCCACCCCCCTTGTTGTTTTCATTAAGAACACCGCATAATTTGTTAGCCTATTTACTCAGTGTTAATTTCTCCCGTCAGACTAGAAGCTCCCTGAGAGTACAGACCTGGATCTATTTTGTATACCAGTCTTAATTCTCCTTACTGAGCCTGGTATATCAGTGGCAGGGAATTAAATGAAACTTTAAAAAATGTGTGTGTGCACTCTGATTAGAATTAATGACTAAGGGACACCTGGTGGCTCAGTCAGTTGGGCATCTGCCTTTGGCTTGGGTCATGATCTCGGGGTCCTGGGATCAGGCCCCACATCCAGCTCTGCTCGGCAGCGAGTCTGCTTCTCCCTCTCCCTCTGTGATCTTTCTCGCTTTTGCTCTTTCTCAAATAAATAAAATCCTTTTTTTTTTAAGATTTTATTTATTTATTTGAGAGAGAGAATGAGATAGAGAGAGCATGAGAGGGGGGAGGGTCAGAGGGAGAAGCAGACTCCCTGCTGAGCAGGGAGCCCGATGTGGGACTCGATCCCGTGACTCCAGGATCATGACCTGAGCCGAAGGCAGTCGCTTAACCAACTGAGCCACCCAGGCGCCCTAAATAAAATCTTTAAAAAAAATAGAATTAGTGACTAAATCAAATTTTTTAAATCAAGGTAATTTTTGTCCTTGAAATGGTAAGGGCATGGTAGTTGTAGAAATTTTTTAGAAAAATGGGAAAATAAAGTAATCCTCTATAATCTTACTGCTGTTAAATTTTTTAGAATGTTTACTTTTTCTTGTGTACTTTTTTCCAAATATATTTGAACTTAATTTGGGTTCTTATGAGAATAACTCATAGTAGAATACAGCCAACTTTCTCTACCTTGACACTTTTGATACTGTGAGCCAAATAATTTTTTGTTGTGGGGACCATCCTGTGCATTGTAGAATGTTTTAGCAGCATCCCTTGTCTCTGCCATAAGATGCCAGTTGCAGGCTCCCTCCCAGTTGTAAAAACCAAATTTTCTCCAGAAATTGCCAAATGTTCCGAGTGGCAAAAATCACCCCAGACTGAGAACCATTGGAACTTAGTTCAGTAAACTTCCCAGAACACCATTATGTCAGTGGATTCCTGTTGTGTATAAAGTCAGTCAAAATTTTGGTATTTCAGGCTGTCAGTTGAGTTTAGCAGATATTTGAATGTTTGCTGTATAAATGCTAGGGAACAGGGGAACACTAAATATTGACCACATTAATTCTTACCTTTTTAGTTTATTCCCCTTTCTCTATAACTTCATCTTAGACTCCTCCCACTTCAGGCAGGTAAATCCACCTTAACTTTAACACTCAGTTTTGCTTTTCTTTCTTTGTTTTTATGGGTCCCTATTGGAAACACCTTCTCTTCTTCCCTTTATCTTGCCATTTCTATTTCCAGGTTGAACTGAAGCTTCAGTTGAATTGGAGGCTTCAGTTCAATATGGACCTTGTCTATTTTGTACACTATTCTTAATTCTCATCACAGAGCCTGGCATTCGAATTTTCCCTCATCAACAGTTTGTATCAATCATTCCTTTATTGAACTCTTAGAGTTGTTATTTACCCATATTTTAGTGTTTCCTCATGTAACATAAATGTTTTTACTTGTCATGTGTTTTGTAGAAAAGAGTATTGCAAAAGGATATGTATACACAAACAAATTGGATAACCTAGATAAAATGGATAAATTCCTAGAAACACACAACCTACCAAGACAGAATCCTGAAGAAACAGAATCTAAACAGATCTATAACTAGTAAAGAGACTGAATCAGTAATCAAAAATCTCCCAACAAAGAAAAGCTCAGGACCAGATGGCTTCACTGGTGAATTCTACCAAACATTTAAAGAATTAACACCAATCCCCTTTAAACTCTTCCAGAAAACTGAAGACAAGGTCACATCCATTCTGTAAGGCCAGCATTACTCTGGTACCAAAGCCAAAGACACTACAAGAAAACTGCAGACCAATATCCTTGATGAACAATGTTGTAGAAATTCTCAAAATACTAGCAAACTGAATTCAACAACATCTTAAAAGGAATATATACCCTGACCAAGTGGGATTTAATCCTGGAATGTAAGGCATGGTTCAATATATGAAAATCAGTGTACTGTACTAAATTAATGGAATGAAGGGCAAAACTACACATTGATGTCCATGGATGCAGAAAAAGCATTTGACAAAATTCAATGCCCTTTCATGATAAAAAACACTCAACAAACTAAGAATAGAAGGAAACAACCTCAATATAATAAACACCTAATATGAAGCCCCAGCAGATGACACTCAATGGTGAAAGATTGAAAGCTTTTCCTATAAGAGTAAGAAGAAAGAGAAGGATGTCCACTTTGACCAGTACTATTCAACATGGTACTAAAAGTCCTAGCCAGAGCAGTTAGGCAAGAAAAAGAAGTAAAAGGCATCCACATTGGAAAGGAGGAAGTAAAATTCTCTGTAGACGGTTTGATCTTATATGTAGAAAACGCTAATGATCCTCCTAAAAAAAATTAGAAGTAATAAATGATTTGGCAGAGTTACAGGATGTAAAATCAGCATTCGCTCATAAGGAACAATTTGAAAAGGAAATTAAGAAACATTGAGTTACAATATCATCAGAAGGTATAAAATACTTAGGAATAAACCTAATGAGGTAAAAGACTTTCACACTGAAAACTGCAAAATGTTGCTAAAAGAAATTAAAGAGTGCAAAAATAAATGGAAAGGTATCCCATGTTCATGAGTTGGAAGACCTATTATTAAATGTTAGTACTACCTAAAGTGATCTACAGATTTAATGGGAAAGTCCATATGGAATCTCAGGGGACCCTGAATAACCAAAACAATCCTGAAAAAGAAGAGAAAGTTGGAGGTCTCACACTTCCTAATTTAAAATTTGAAAGTTACAGTAATCAAAGCAGTGTGGTATTGACATAAGCCAAACATTGACCTACAGAATAGAATAGGGAGTCTAGAAATAAACTCTTGCATATATGGTCAAAGATTTTTGACAAGAGTGCCAAGACCATTCAGTGGTAAAGGACAGTCTTTTCAAAAAATGGGGCTGGGAAAATTTGATGGCCACAAGCAAAAGAATGAAATTGGACCCTTACTTAACACCATATACTAAAAATTAACTCAAAATGGATCAAGGACCTAAATGTAAGACCTAAAACAAAACTCTTAGGAGAAGGAATAGGACAGAAACTTCATGACATTAGATTGGGCAGTGATTTCTTGGATATGACACTGAAGATGTGTGTGTATGTGTGTGTGTATGTATATATATATATACACACATATACATCTTGTACAAGACAGACAAATATAAAAAACTGGAAATTGAACTTTTTCTGTTCTTACATTTATTTTCTAACTTTCCCAAAGAGATATGTATAACTTCTGAATTTAATACATTTCTCTGTTGTTCAAATATTTGGTAGTGAAACTCCACTGTAATCCCATTCCTTGGAGTTAACAACTGGTTTTTTTTGCCTTAAGGTTTTATTTATTTATTTGAGAGAGAGAGCGTGCACACAGCAGGTGGAGGGGCAGAGGGAGAGGGAGAAGCAAACTCCTACTGAGCAGGGGAGCCTGATGCAGGGCTCGATCCCAGGACCCTGAGATCATGACCTTAAGCCAAAGGCAGACACAACCAATTGAACCACCCAGGTGCCCCTGGAGTTGACAGTTGTTAGCGATTTCTTATATTTTTTGTGATTTTTAAATTATATTTATGTACTAATTGTTTCAGTGCTTATAATTTAGATGAGGATCATTTTAAAGTGGTAGTATGTTTAGTAGAATTATTTTGAACTGTTCAGTAACTTGCCACGGTTAA
This sequence comes from Neomonachus schauinslandi, assembly GCF_002201575.2. Taxonomy (NCBI): domain Eukaryota; kingdom Metazoa; phylum Chordata; class Mammalia; order Carnivora; family Phocidae; genus Neomonachus; species Neomonachus schauinslandi. The sequence continues at coordinate 101,407,667 of NC_058403.1, forward strand.
ATTTGGCCTCCTCCTGTTTAATTTACCTTCAGACTTACCTTATACTCTATCTTGAGTAATCTTTTTACTTGTTAGAGGTAAGAATTTGATTCTGCTTATGAAGACTTGCCCATCACTAGTAGTGCATATGGAACTTTACTACTACTATTAATAAATACCATCTTGAGAAATCATCAGTTTGAGTAAGCATTTAACATTAAGCATTTAAAATTTCCCTTTTATTGTCATAAATGGGAAATGTCATAAACAAAGTTGGAATTTATTTGCTAATTGCATAGTTTGCCAGCATACATGATATTTGGCAAATACATGAATAAGCACTGTGATGGCTGCTTCAAGTGGAAATGAAAGGAGGGAAAAGTGGAAAGGAATGGGAAAAAAGGCTTTTTTTTTTTTTTTAAAGATTATTTACTTGAGAGAGAGAGTGAGCAAGCGTGCAAGTGGGGGGAGGGACAGAAGGAGAGGGAGAGAGAGAATCTCAAGCAGACTCCCCACGGGCATGGAGCCTGGACTCGGGGCTCAATTCCACGACCCTGAGATCGTGACCTGAGGCACCCAGACGCCCTAAAACAGACTTTTGTAGTTACACACTTTTAGCATTTTTATTGGTTTACCATGTTTATTGGCTTGAACAATTATTGTACCTACCAGGTATGTTTAAAATGTGATGATCATTTGGGTTGAAAAATACCAGTAATTCAACTTTTCTCTGAACTGTTCTGTAGATTAGCTTTATATGATTGATTATGATCTGATTGATTGATATGGCTCCTTGCCTACCTTTCTATTCCTTCTGACCTTCCAACGGATCCTGCATGCACCATCTTTTATAATCCCCTCTTTTTGTATATGCTACATTTTCTACTTGGAGTGCCTGTTTCTAGATGAGTTTTCATTTATTCTTAAAGATCCAGCTTATATTTCATTTTTACTTACTGTAGTCTTTCTACCGTCAAGAGGAGTATATACATGTTATAACACATTAGATGAGTAAAGTCAAGTAATGTGTTATAAATGGTGTTTGGCACCAAATGTTTGCTAAATGTTAGGCTTTATTACTATTTTATTATATTTCTCTGTCATAAATACTACCTCCTCAAAGCCACGGATATGCTATGTCTGGTCCACCTTTGTATTTCTAGTGTTTGACAAATAGGTGATTAATATTTGATTGAGTAAATGCTTCCCAGCCAGCTCTAAATAATAATACAGTAGTAAACCATGTTGTGGGGAGGGGAAGGTTATGTATATTTCTGTATATATATAACTGTTTAAAAATTATTTTCTTGAGATAAAATTTATCTTGCATAAAACCCTCTTAAAGTGTACAATTCAATGATTTTTAGTAAATTTTCAGAGTTATGCAACCATTGCCACAGTCCAGTTTTAGAATATATCCCATCATCCCACAGAATATCTCATGCCTGATTAGTCTTTTAAAGTTTTTTTTCTTTTTTCTTTTGGTGCTGTTACCTAAATATTAACATTCCTAGGGGATGGAGATAGGCTGTATGAAATAAAATCAAAGTATTACATTCCTTATCTTCTGTATGACTAACTTTTGAAATTTTCTCTAGTGAGATTGAGTCAGCCAAACCCTCATATTTTACTCAAAAAATTTTAAAATATTTAAATTTCATACAGTATGTTATTACATCATCTTAACAAACGAGTAGTTTTTAGAGTTATGGAGAAAAGCTATACATTGGTAAAAAGTGATTTAGAAATTAAGTAGCCACTAGTTAGAAAATAAGTAGCCATAAATTGGAAAAGGAAGGACTGAACCCTGTCCTCAGTAAAGTGTTTAATCCCTAGAATTTAGGATAGTGATAGACACAGTAATTATTTGTTAAATTAAAAAACTGTATTATGTTCTGTAAGATTCACTTGTTTGAGTTTTTTGATAATTTCTTGTCCCCTTTTGGCTGAATTTAGGATTTTGTATCTGTATTTATTATAAGCAAAGAAATAGAAAAATACTGGATGATCTGCCTAAACTCTACCCCTTACTCAGTCTCTTTCTCTGCCTCTCTCCCCATCCCCCCATTTACAGCCTTTGTCCTTTAGATAGCTCTTTGGCCTATAAATAAGTCTTTGGCCAGTTTGGCAGCCTTTTGGAATTCTAATTGACAGCTCACTGCATCAGTGTAAGTCATGTGAATTCACAACTATTATATTTGCATGTAGTATATAAAAACTCTGCTCTTTAAGATGAGTAAAAACTTAGAAAAATAAGCCTTATATACCCCTTTCATGGGACCCCAGAGAAATAAAAGTCCTCTGTTTGAGTTGGACTTGTGACTTGGTAAATGTCTAAATATCTAATACCACTTTTAAGACTTGCTCTTTTGCGATAAAAAACATGGGTAAATGCTGCCAGGCTGGTGCAGAGGATGTCTTTCTGCTAGTTCATTCAGTCTTCTCTTTACCTTGAAGGTAATAGCTTTTGCTCAAGAGAAGAAAATTCTTTACTTGCTTTCTTGCTCTGTAATAAAGAGATTGTGAAATCTCTTACTTTGCAAATAAATTTCTGTGGGTAGGAATAGCCCAAGGCTTATGTTACTACTACAATGTTAAATTGGTTTGATAAATCCTTTATTAATAGTTCCAGATTATCAGAAACTCCAAATTTAGTAAGATATACTGTAATGGGAAAAAATTCTTTGGGTGTAAATAAAATATTTATGTAAATGTACATATTTAATATTTAATATTTTATTTATGTAACATTTTACTTTAAAAGAAGTTAAAACCCATTATAACTTAATTCCGCTTCTTTAGGTGGAATAGTTACTAATAAAAACTTTTTTTTGACTACAGATACCTGTCCCTCAGAAGTCTACCTTTTATTGAACAATCTTTTAAGTAGTACATTTTACAAGTTGTATTTTCTGTGTGTGAGACATAGGACCCGGTTTTTTGTTGTTGGCTACTAAAGTTGTTTAGTGTTTTTGTATTGTGATAACAGTGCAAAACCCACTGTCTTGATAATAGTACTTTTTCTTTAGTATGAACCATAGGCTATAAGATTGGCTTGAACTTTTAAGACTTGGGGGAGATAATATGGCTTACTGGTTAATTGGCTTTGTAGACCATCTGAATTCTGATCCTCGCTCTCCCACTTCTAGCACTGTGGTCTTGGCCAGATAATTTAACTTCTCTAGTCCTCAGTTTCCTTATTTATAAAAAAAAGAAACTTTTTTTTTTGACCTTTTAAGGCTATAATAGTTAAAGGATAGTGAATGTTGAAACTTTTATTATAGTAGTTGGCTAAGTATTTTTATTCATTTTGCAGCCTATCTTATTTGTATTTTTTTATTGAGTCTTCTTTTTTTTTTAAGGACAAAAGATTCAAAAAGACTTTATGAAAGAAAATGTAAGAGAAAAATACATGAGGGGCACCTGGGTGGCTCAGTAGGTTGAGTGCCCAACTCTTGATCTTGGCTCAGGTTTTGATCTCAGGGTTGTGGGTTCAAGCCCTGCGTTTGGCTCCATGCCGAAGCCTACGTAAAATAAATAAATAATGAAAAAAACACATGAAAAGTTGTTCAATATCATTAATCATTAGAGAAATGAAAAATCACTACATATCTATTAAAATGGCTACATGAGGGGAGCCTGGGTGGCTCAGTCGTTAAGCGTCTGCCTTCAGCTCAGGTCATGATCCCAGGATTCTGGGATCAAGTCCCACATCGGGCTCCCTGCTCAGCGGGAGGCCTGCTTCTCCCTCTCCCACTCCCCCTGCTTATGTTCCCTCTCTCGCTGTGTCTCTCTCTGTCAAATAAATAAATAAAATCTTTAAAAAAATAAAATAAAATAAAATGGCTACATGAAAAAGATTGACCATTTCAAATGTTGTTAAGAATGTGAAGGACTAGAACTCTCGTGTACTGTTATCGGGATGGACAGTTATACAACCAATTTGGAAAACAGTTTGCAGGGGTTTTGGGTTTTGTTTATTTTTTTTATTCAGATACAATTAACATACAATGTTTTATTAGCTTCAAGTGTACAATATAATGATTCAACAATTCTATACACTTTCAGTGCTCATCATGATAAGTGTACTCTTAATCCCCTTCACCTGTTTCGCCCATCCCTCACCCAACTCCCTCTGGCCACCAGCAGTTCGTTTTCTGTATTTTTTTGTCTCTTTGTTCTTTTGTTTCTTAAATTCCACATATGCGTGAAATCATGGTATTTGTCTTTCTCTGACTTACTTCACTTAGCATTATACTCTCTAGCTTCATCCATGTCATTGCAAATAGCAAGATTTCATTCTTTTCTTAGGGCCTAATAATATTTCATTGTGTGTTGTGTGTGTATGTATGTATATATACATATATGTATATACACACAGTACATCTTCTTTATTTATTGATGGGCGCTTGGGAAGTTTTCATAATTTGGCTGTTGGAAAGTAATGCTCCAGTAAACATAGGGGTGCCTGGATCCCTTTGAATTAGTGTTTTGTATTTTGGGGGGTAATTATCCAGTAGTGGAATTCCTGGGTTGTATGATATTGCCATCTTTAGGTTTTCGAGGAACCTCCATACTGTTTTCTGCAGTGGCTGCACCAGTTTGCATGTCTACCAACAGTGCACATGGGTCCCCTTCTTCCACATCCTCACCAACACTTCTTATTTCTTGTGGTTTCAATTTTAGCCATTCTGACAGGTGTAAAGTGATAGCTCATTGTGGTTTTAATTTTCATTTCCTTGATGATTAGTGATGTTGAGCATCTTTTCGAGTGTCTGTTGGCCATCTGGATGTCTTTGGAAAAATGTTCATTCAGTTCCCCTGCCCATTTTTTAATTGGATTATTTGTTCTTTTTTGGTGTGGAGTTGTAGATTACGTTTTTTATATATTTTGGATATTAACCCCTTATCGGATATGTCATTTTATCTTCTCCTGTTCAGTAGGTTGCCTTTTTGTTTTGTTGATGATTGCCTTTGCTGCAAAAACTTTTTATTTTGGTGTAGTCCGAATAGTTTAATTTTGCTTTTGCTTCCCATGCCTGAGGGGACACATCTAGTAAAATGTTTCTATGGTTGATGTCAAAGAAATTACTGCCTGTTTTCTTTCTGGAGTTTTATGGTTTCAGATCTCACATTTAGGTCTTTAACCCATTTTGAGTTTATTTTTGTTTATGGTGTAAGAAAGTGATCCAGTTTCATTCTTTGGGTATTTTTAAAATATATATCTACCAAAACTCAAATGATCATCAAAAGTTCACTTAAACAGAGATTGAATAAATTGGTTTGGTCAAAAATTGAGGTAAAGATTTCTGGACATATGAGATTACCCAGTACGTTTTAGTTTTAAGAAGGAATAATATTTATTATGTTATTCCTTATATATTGAATATATGTTCTAGTGGGGAGAGGGTAACAATAAAGTTTTACATAGCATATTAGCATGTGATAAGTGGTATGGAGAAAAATAAGGCAGAGAAGAGGAGTAGAGAGTACCCTGTGGGAGAGTTTCTAGATGGTTAGGAAGGAAAAGACCTTACCATGGAGATGACATTTGAAAGATGAGAGTGAGCACTGCAGATAGTGAGGGAAGAGCATTACAGCCTGAGGAATTAGCAGTAGCAGTAATAATAATAGATAACACATATACTGTTATGTGCCAGGAGCTATTTAACTCCTTTACATATATTAACTTACTTAATCTTTATAGTATCCTATGAAATAGGTATCTTTACTGTCCTCATTTTATAGATGACAAAACTGAGGCATTGAGAGCTAGTAAGTAGTATGCCTGAAAATTGAACCCAAGCAGTTTGGCTCTGGAGTCCATCCTTAGGAGTTGCTGTATAGTGTATTAGTGAAGGCCTTGAAGAGAGAGAATTTCCAGTGTGTTAGAGGAATAGCAAAGTTAGTGCAGATACAGCAGAGTGAATCAAGAGAATGATAGGAGCTGAGGTCTGAACCGTGGTAATTGGAGAAGGGATAACGTAGGAAGATTTGAGTGGACTTAAACCACTTTAATGACTGGGCTTTACTCCAAAGTGGAGAGCCTTTGATGGTTTTGAACAGGCGAGTAACATGATCTGACAGACTTCTTAAAAAGGGCTTCTTTACTGAGTCCTTCCTCAGAGTCTGGGTACAATTCAAGAGGACCTGGAGAATTAGAAAAAATTACATCTTTATTTTCACTAACTTCTAACAGTGTTTCCTTCATTTAATAATGTAGCCAGTAAACCTCAGTAGTTATTAAAGTTACCTGTGACTTTTTGTCACCACCAGTAGAAAATTATTGTTGCAGGATATCTTGAAATATCATTTAAGGTCAACATTACTTTGAAATTATGGTAGTTATTAGACTCACTCACTGTTAGATCCCACTTAATGTGATAATGAAGCACATATATTATAGTTTTTTTTTCATATATATATATTTTTGACAACTATAGATCAGTATAATTGTTTTTCTTTGTAATCTTATGTATTTCTTATCTCTATTTAAAAATTATATGGGGGCGCCTGGGTGGCTCAGTTGGTTTAAGCGACTGACTCTTGATTTCAGGTATGTTGTGGGATTGAGCCCTCTCTTGGGCTCTGCGCTCAGCGTGGAGTCTTCTGGAGATTCTTTCTCTCCCTCCGCCCCTCCTTCTATTCATGCTCTCTCTCAATAAATAAGTAAATCTTTAAAAAAATAAAAACACTATGTGGAAGGTGTTCATTGATTTCACCAGATTGTCAAAAGAGACTACAGCACTCAAAAAATAAGATTTCCTGTGAGGATTGCTTTGGTTATTGTGATAAGAACGAACTACAGAGAAGGAGGGCAAGAGCAGAAAGAGGGGTACAAGTTAAGAGCCTTTTGCAGTAATCTAGGTGAGAGTTAACGGTGAGTTGGACCAGAGTAGTGACAGAGAAGGTAGTGATATGTAGTTGGGTTTCAGATAAGTTTTGAAGGTTGAACCAGTAGGAGGATTTGGTACGATCGAATGTGTAACGTGAGAGAAAAAGAAGAATCAAGGATGGCTCTAAAGTTTTTGGTCTGTGCCTAGGATAGAGCTGCCATTTGCTGAAAATCCCTTTGAAATTATCAGTAGATCTATAATGCTGGATATGTCATAAATTTTTTGTGTGTGTGTTTTTTTTAAAGATTTATTTATTGGGGTGCCTGGGTGGCTCAGTCGTTAAGCATCTGCCTTCGGCTCAGGTCATGATCCCAGGGTCCTGGGATCGAGCCCCGCATCGGGCTCCCTGCTCGGCGGGAAGCCTGCTTCTTCCTCTGCCTCTCCCCCTGCTTGTGTTCCCTCTCTCGCTGTCTCTCTCTCTCTGTCAAATAAATTAAAAAAATCTTTTAAAAAAAATGAAGATTTATTTATTTAAGAGAGCACACGAGCTGGGGGAGAGGGAGAGAATCTCAAGTAAACTCCCCACTGAGTGCAGAGCCTATCACAGGGCTTGATCTCATGACTTTGAGATCAAGAGTCCAGACACTGAACTGACTAAGCCACCCAAGTGCCCCATCATAAATTTTTTAAACAGTAACATAAGGCTTATAAAAATAAAGATACAAAGAATAAAAGAACTCCTGGTCTCACCTCCCATACGAATCATGCGAGATGAGATAGAGTTATGTATGTTTGTTAAAAATTAAAAGTTTGGTTTTGGATATAAGTTTGAGATCTTTAGTTAGACATATGAGTATTACTTTGTGACTTGCTATTTCTACATATGCCCAGGCATATGCAGTCACTAGAAAGAATGAGGAGAACTTACACATAGAGCTTAAACTTGTATTGTTTCTGAAATTTTGAATGTGTTACAGTAAGCATGTATCCATGTGTTAGGTAAGTTTAAAATGAGAAAACACATGTTAAAAAATAAGAGAATGGTTACAGGATGTGATAGAAAAATTTTGTGGTCATTAGAAATAATGAAAAAGATCTACTGTATTATACCACCATGGAAGGGCTTTAAAAATCTATAAAGTAAGTAAACAAAAATAAGGTAAAGACAGAATAAGTAGATAAGCGTGTCAGAAACACAGTAAAATCTAACAGTGTGTATTTAGAGAAAGAGACTGGATGGATAGGATGAATGGATGGGAAGACACCTTCCCCTCCTTTTAAGCAGTTGAATTTACTAGCCTTGTACATGTATTACTTCTTTAAGTGTCATGATTCATATGGGAGGTGAGCTTATGAGTTGGTTCTTTTATTCTTTGTATCTTTGTATTCTTATAAATGTTACAGTTTTAAAAATTTTATCTAATGTAGAAAATCATGTCTATAATATCTTTATTATGAGTAAAATATGACTATTTACATATGACTAGAAGAAAAGATTATGGGATATACATTAAAATGTTAATAGTCGTTTTCTTGGGTGATGGAAATTGAGGTGATTTTTTAAAAATATTTTTCTTTAATTTCTTGTAGACTATGAGAAGACAACGAAATGAAGTTGTAGTTGAATTAAGGAAGGTGAGTCTGCGTAATATTGAGTACTTCCAAGCATAATTCTAACAACATTACAGCATATATAGAAGATACTAAATGTATATTAATCCCAAGTGCCTACCATTTCTTTTTCTTTTGAAAACTGAAGGGTTTTGACTAAACTTACGCGGGCTATTGAAGTTGCAAGATACAACTTGACCACTCTCCAGAAATGGAGATAAACGAGTTATATGGTGTTTTTCTTCTTTAATAATTTATATAAAGTGAAAGTCTTCTCTATACAGTTATACTAAATAGTTCTGCTATTTACAGGTGTAGTTATACCCTGAAAAGAACTTGTTCTACTTATAAATTTCATCAACTTTTCAAGTATTGAAATTGGTTATCTTTCATGTGTGTAAAAAAAAAAAAAGTTATAGTTGGGATTATCTCTTTAAATTTGTTCCACACATTTTAAGTGAAATTTAAGTGACCGTTGATTTTTGTCTGATTTTGAATTGCCCAACTTTTGCTTTGACTTTGTTTTTAGGTGATAAAGAGAAGCTCCCAGATGATGTATAAAATGGTTTAGTACTTTTAAACAAATATATGTGTTTGGTTCTGGCTTAAACTGTACACTGTCTTTTTTAATCAAAAAATTTTTTTTTTTTTTTTTTTTTTAGTTTGCTTTTACATAGTTCACGGTTCATTAAAAATGTAATATTTGGGGCTTGGGGCTCAAATTAATGTTGCTTAAGTGTTTGAATCACAATTTGGTTTAATTTTCTGCATTTGCATTTTACTTTTAAAAGGCACTTCCCATTTCAGTTTGTAGGCACAGGATTGCCTATCCTTTGTATGAAAGTATTTAGCTTTTTTTAACTAAAGTTCTTTTTTTGATATATATATATTTTTAAGAATAAAAGAGATGAGCATCTCTTAAAGAGAAGGAATGTACCACATGAAGATATCTGTGAAGATTCTGATATAGATGGCGATTATAGAGTGGTAAGTTATTGTTATTCTCTTAACTTAAAAACTACCAGTGAAAAATTTTACATAAATATAGAATTTTAAAGTGACTTTTTAACTTAGTTTTCTCTTTAATTTTTTTCACAGCAAAATACCTCTCTAGAAGCTATTGTTCAAGTAAGTTGAGTTTTTTTGCCCCCTCTTCATTTGTATTTCTAATTATTATGTATCTATATCAAAAATTGTTTTAATTTTTTATAGAATGCTTCAAGTGATAACCAAGGAATTCAATTAAGTGCAGTTCAAGCTGCTAGGTAAGTTAAATTTTGAGGACATATTTAAATTTTATAACTTACCCAGGAGTTCTGTTTGAGTTTTCACTGTATAGTAGTACTGTCACTCATATTAACTTTGATGACAAACAATAAAGAACAGTCCATAGACCATCTACATTTACTTCAAAATTTTTTCTCTGATCTAGAGTATTAAAATTGGTAGCAGTTTTCTAAACTCACAAATAAATAAACTTAAGTTTCAACTTGCATAGCACGTACAGATGCTAGGGAAGAGTTGTTTTGACAGGTTATTGCTATCAATTAATAGAAAAACATTATTTATAAAACTTCACTTTTTATTAACAGGTTTAATTTTATAAAAAGATTTTTTTATCTCCTTCCCAGGTAGCTAATTCTTTTCACAATCTCTATTTTAATTAAATCATAAATTGATTTATAAGCTTACTGTCACGGTGTACAGGCAAGTAGACATTAAGATTTAGGGCTATAAAGTTTCCCAGTGTACTTTCAGGTAGGAATATTAAGTTAGTTTGCATATTTCTGCTGTGAAATCTATGTTCTCAAGGTGTATGCTCCTATATTTTAAGGGGGGAACCAGAGAAACTTTGAGACCTTATTAAGGCATGGTTGTCTCATAGTATAATACAGTCTTTGTTTTCTGTATTTATAAATATAAGAATAATGCTCTGTGTTATTAGTAGGACAGAGACACTTAAGTAATTGATCCTATTCATAGAATTTCATAGTGGGAGAAGATTACACTGGTCCATCCAATATCTTAGCTAGTATACGAATCTTTTATAAAAAAAAAATGTATTAGAGTTTTCCTACTTTCTTTATTCATTTTAAATAACCTAGAACAGATAGGAAAATTACAGAATTAGCAGTGTTGCCTACCATAGGTAAGAACTTTTTAGAGAGGACTTGGTTATGTAGGAAGAAAATCACAGAAGTATTCACATCTTAAAATGGCAAATTAATGTTTATAGATAGAATGATTAAGAAATTGATACATTATGCTCACCATTTTCAGAGTTGATTATTTGAGTTTTGGAGCAGCTTTTCTCAACAGTTCTAAATAAAGCCTTAAGGCCCCTAAGGCCGATATTCTCGAATTATGGTCTTTGGATCTCTAGGAGATCCTGAGACAACTTTATGGGTATACAAGATCAAACCCATTTTCACAATAATACTAAGACTTTGTTTGCCTTTTTCTAATGTGTTAACAATTTACACTGATGTTGGAAAAGCAACTGTGACTAAAACTTGATGGTACCTTAGTGCAAATCAGTTAGACAGTGGCACCAAACTGGTTCTATGTTATATTTTGTAGATATATGCACCATTGTGCACTCAGAAGAAAGAAGGCCATTTCTAAATCTTTAAGAATGTCCTCAATGTAGTAGAAAAAAGTTCTTTTATTAAGTCTGGAACCTAGATTAAGAAAGACTGGGCAGTTTCCTACTTTGTGCTAAGAATTGTGGCATGTGCTATGGAAAATACTGTGAAAAAGTATGTGGTATAATTCTTGCTATGTAAGAACTTTAGAACCTAATTGAGAAGGCAAAGGTATATTAAAAATAGGGTGATAACAGCAAATGTAAGCATATGTTGTGGAAATGTTCTTGGAATTCAGAGAGGATATTGTGAAAATTTACAAACTGAAATGGACTTTGAATAGATAGAGCTTGAATAGACAGAAAACAGGGCATTCCAAGTGTGGGGAATAGGATGTGAAGAGCCTGGAAATGAGATTGAAATGGTAAGACAGACAACTGATCTATTGTTGAATTACAGAGAGTAAGATTAGTTAGTTAGGTAAGATGGAGCCAACCTGTGGAGGACAAAGAGGTTACATTCATTGGGTAGTAAATATGCAGCCATTCCTTGGTTTATATAGGGGACTGATCTGATTAAGCTTTCATAAACATTGCTGTGCAGGGTATTCAAATGGGTGAGGACTTGTGTAAGCTCTATGTCAAATACGAATTTGAATTTAATTATAATATATATCATTAAATTTCACAAGAGTATGTATATCTCTTACAGGAAGCTTTTGTCCAGTGATCGAAATCCACCAATTGATGACTTAATAAAATCTGGAATATTGCCTATTTTAGTTCACTGTCTTGAAAGAGATGACAAGTAAGTACATTATTTTAAGAGGTAATTTAGAATGTATCCTTTGCAGAAGACAAGATTTTGTAGTAGTTTGGTCTTTAAAGAAAAAAGGAAAAGGCTATAAGATAGAGTTGAAAAGCCAGTGATAAACATTGCAGGGTGTGTTTACACCAAGAGGTGAACATAAAGGCCAAAGAGGAACTTGAGAATGATACATTGAACTTTTTTTTTAAAGATTTTATTTATTTATTTGACAGAGAGAGAGAGACACAGCGAGAGAGGGAACACAAGCAGGGGGAGGGGGAGAGGGAGAAGCAGGCTTCCCGCTGAGCAGGGAGCCCAATGTGGGGCTCAATCCAAAGACCCTGGGATCGTGACCTGAGCCGAAGGCAGACGCTTAATGACTGAGCCACCCACGCACCCCAAGAATGATACATTGAACTTTTAAGCTTTGAAAATTGGCAAAAACTAGTTTGGCTGATAAGTACTTGAGAAAACTATTTGGGTAGTCATATTCAGGTATCTAAATAAAGAGTTTTTGGGGCGCCTGGATGGCTCAATTGGTTAAGCATCTGCCTTCAGCTCAGGTCATGATCCCTGGGTCCTGGGATCAAGCTCCCTGCTTAGCAGGGAGCCTACTTCTCCCTCTCCTTCTGCCCCTCCTCCCCACCCCCGTCCTGTTTGTGTTCTTGTGCGCTCTCTCTCTCTCAAATGAAGAAATAAAATCTTAATTTAAAAAAAAAAAAGTTTTTACTAAAAATAGGTGGGACACCTGAGGAAATTGTATGCTTTTTATACTGAGGATCTGTAAATAGTCACTGGAGGTTTAAAAAAAGTGCTGGATGCATAGATAGATACCTTTGAAACAAAATATTTAATAGTTTAAAAAATGCTTGAGGGGAGAAATGGTTGGTAGATACTAGATTTGGGCCAATGTAAAAATCCTTACTGTTTAACATTATTTGTTCTCTGTAGTCCTTCTTTACAGTTTGAAGCTGCATGGGCTCTGACAAACATTGCATCTGGAACCTCGGAACAGACTCAAGCAGTAGTTCAGTCCAGTAAGTTGGTGATTTAACAGATAAAAAAAAGTAAAAAAAAAAAAAAAAATAGTGATTCTCTTAAAAGAATAAAGCTATTTATATTATAAAATAATAGCTACCTAATTACAGGGTAGTTGAAATAGGCCAGCCTAAGTATGTTATTTTGATCATGTTGTTCCAGTGACTGACATTTTCTATTTTCAAAAATTCATTTGATGCTAAATCTGAGAACATTTCCTAATTATAGTAGCAGATTACATTATTGTAGTTACACTTTATTTATAGGACATCATAGAAATAAAGGTGTTTTTCCCATTGCCATACTACTTCTTGGCTTCTCTTAATGAGATTTCCATCATACGCTTTAGAGAAATCTTTTATAAAGTAGTCCTGTTGAAAAATGGCTTGAAATTTTTTCATTGTTATTATAATAGGATTGTTTTTCTTTTATGTTCGAGGAGATGTAAGTGAGAAATTATTATTGGAAGTAATAACCTGTGTATTGTTTTCATGAATACTGTTTAATTCTTCTATCAAAGAAATTAATAATATTAAAGAAGGTACTTTTAAAGTGCCCTTCACACACGTATAAGCAATATACTTGTGTAAGCTTGTTAAAATCTTAAGCATTAATTTCTATATGATTTTAAAGGGGAACAAAGGTGTTATCCAAGTAAACATTTAATTATGTAGACATTTCTGTTGTAATATTACATAGAATATTAATGCTACCTTAAGTCATGATAAAACTGGCTTAATTTGGGGTTTAAATGGGTTTTGTTTTTGGCTTTTTGGTTTTATTTTGTATAATTGATTATTTAGTAAATTTTATAATCTCAAGACAATGTTTTAAGCTCTCACTCTTTTTCCTTTCTGTTTTATGTGGCTTTTTCAAGAGTAGAAGGAGCCTTAGAATTTGTTTTAACACTGCCAATCTGTCTTGTTTTTGAGTAAGGCATGATTGATCTACATGTACTTAAATAGCATTTTTCAAAGTAATATCAGGAGAAAGAAAAAATAGAAGAATCATTTGTTCAGTATAGTAGTATTCTGTTCAGATACAGATCTTTCTCTGTGTTTCCCATCCTTGTTATAAAGCAAGGATGTTGTAAAGCAACAGAACCACTTTCTGATTCAGAAGGTCTCATGTGGTACAGGAATCACTGGCCTGACTAAAGACCCATGTGATGTTAAATTTTTTTAATTGAAGTGTAACTGACATATATAGCATTAAATTAGTTTTAGACATGTGACATAATGACTTGAAGTGTATACACCAAGACATGATCACAGTAAGTCTAGTTTCTCCTATCATCATATTAAATTACATAATATACAGTACAGTATTACTGACTACAGTCACCATGCTATACATTTCATTCCCATGACTTGTTTTATGATTGGATGTTTGTACATCATGACCCCCTTCTATTTCACCCACCTCGCAAAAGCCCTCCCCTCTGTCAACCATGAATCTGTTCTCTGCATCTATGAATTTTTGTTTTGTTTGTTCATTTGTTTTGTTTTTTAGATTCCACTTATTAGTGAAATCATACATTATTTGTCTTTCTCTTTTCTAACTTATTTCACTTAGTACCTCAAGGTCCATTGATGTCCTAATTAAGTATTTCATTTTTTGGTAATGAATGAGAAGTATTCCATTGTGTCTGTGTACGTATGTACACACATCCATCCATCCATCATTGGACACTTTGGTTGTTTCTATATATTGGCTATTGTTAATAATCTGGTAATGAACATAGGGGTGCATATATCTTCAGAGGTTCTAAGTGGTTTCACCATAAGCATATTTGCTGAAAGCATTTTTCCTCACATAACTAATTGGCCATAAGGCAATTTTGCCATAAAAGATATAAGAATAACTGGTTGACGGTTTGATTTGATGGTTTCTTGGTTTCATCAGCTAGCTGACAGTTTGCTTTCATGTCTGCATTGACACACTACTCCTATTTTTATATTAAATAAATCTTAGCCCTTGTAATAGTCTGTACAGTGGCATAGAGTTTTGAACGCACACTTCTCATAGAACTTTGGAACATCTGTCAATAGACATGTGGTGTAATATGCTGAGAACAGAGAACAGTGTAGAAGACTTTCACAGTGCAATACAAAGCTGTTACAAATATGCATCCTTGTATTTAGAAACTGGTATCTCTCTTAAGGAAGAAAGAAATTTTAGCAAAAAATGAAAACATGTGATGCCAGATGAAGAGATGAATCAACAAGCAAAAAATTATATATATATAATGTTATAAAAGGAAAACTTTGAGGACAAGTGCTTAGGTACAGTCTGCAAAATAAAAATCAATTATTTGCATAGAATTGCATGAATCTACATACATTTTTTAAATGTATTCAAATGTTCTATATTTTGCAATAGTCTTGTTAATTTTGTTAATGCATTTTTCATGTTTCATTATGTCCTTTTTAATGGATGGCTCTCTTTTATTTTTGTGATTTTATCTTTTATGGCATAATTGCCATATGGCAAATTAGGTATAGGGTGAAAATGTTTGCGGCAAAGATGCTTATGGTGAAAATACTGTGAACTATTCTTAAATTTGTTTTCATTTGCTTCAGATAAATACCCAGAAGTGGAATTGCTGGATCCTATATTTTTAGTTTCTGTATTAGTTTCTTCTATTTTTAGTTTTTTTTATTAGCCTCCATACTATTTTCCATAGTGGCTGCACCAATTTATATGCCCGCTGGCGGTGCACGAGGGTACCCTTTTTTTCCACATCCTGTCCAACACTTGTTATTTCTTGTCTTTTTGATTCTAGCCATTCTGACTGGTGTGAGGTGGTATCTCATTATGGTTTTGATTTGCATTTCCCTGATGATGAGTGATGTTGAGCATCTTTTCATATGTCTGTTGGTCATCTGTATGCCAGTGCTTTCGGCACTTTGAATATATCATACCATTCCTTTCTGGCCTGCAAACTTTATTCTGAAAAATCTCTGATAGTCTTATGGGGCTTTTCTTGTACGCAACAAGTTGTTGTTCTATTGCCACTTTTAAGATACTCTCTTTAACTCTTGACATTTTAATTACAATATGTCTTGGTGTGGCTCTTTTTGGGTTCATTGTATTTGGAACTTTCCTGGCTTCCCAGATCTGGGTATCTCTTTCCTTCCCCAAGTTGAGATAGTTTTTAGCCATTATTTCTTCAGACAAGTTTTCTGTATCTTTCTCTAGACTCTCTTCTCCTTCTGGGACCCCATTATGGGAACGTTGTTCCACTTGATGTTGTCCTGGAGATCCCTTAAGCTATCTTCACTTTTTAAAATTCTTTTTTGTTTTGCTGCTCTGTTTAGGTGAGTTCCACTGCCCTGTCTTCCAGGTCACTGATCCTTTCTTCTGCTTTATCCTTATCTGTTGTTGAATGCCTCTACTGTATCTTTCAGTTCAGTTATTGTGTTCTTCAGCTCTGTGACTTTTGTTTGTTACTTTCTTATATTTTCTATCTGTTGAAATTTTTTCTGTGTTCATCCATTTTCTCCCGAGATTGGGGAGCATCTTTATGACCATTTTTTTGAACTCCTTATCAGGTAAATTAGCTCCATTTCAGTAAAGTTTTTTTCTGGGGTTTTATTTTGTTCTATTCTTCAGTTTACTTATTTAACTTGACTTTCTGTGTTTGTTTTTATGTATTAGGTGAAACAGCTACCTCTCCCAGTCTTGAAGGAATGATCACAGGAAGACAGCATGTGTTTCAGTCAGCTGTCTGTGCTATACTTTGGGGATGGTAGCCTGCCACAGATTGTTTCACTCTTATGGAGCGCAGAAATGCAAAAGACCCCCCTATCCCCAGCTACCACTGCCAAGCATTCAAAGGGTGTCCTTTATGTGGACTTTGTGCTCCTGCCAGTTTTGGCAGGACCACAGGGGCCTGCCAGGCCAGGATGAGCCATCCCACTGGGTTTGGTGGGGTGGAGCTGTAACAGTGCTCTGCACTGGAGAGTGCAGGGGTGGTACAAGTATCGTTAGCAAGGTGGAGTGTGTAAAAAATGGCACCTGCCAGCACCTCCATCCCTGGAGAAAGTTCCAGCAGACCCTCATCCCTTAGGCAGTTGCTTTAAACTTAGCCAGTGAACCTCCTTTGCATATGCTCTAGGCACTTTTCAGCCCACTGCTTTTGTGCTGAATCCTGGGGCATGTGGGCAAGTAATCTCATAAGAGCATAGTCCTGGTTTCCTACAGACCTTTGGGTCTCTTGGATATTAGCCCTATTGGTTTTCAAAGCCAGACATTTGGGGAGTTTGTCTCTGGTGTAGGTCCCAAGGGTTCCGGTGCCTGATTTGGGGCTCTGACCCCTTGCTCTTCAGGGATATGCTCCATATTTATGAAATCCCTCCTGCTTGTGGGTCACTGCTAGGTTATAGGGCATGGCTTTGTTAGGACCATAGTCTCTGCCTCTCCTGTCCATCTCAGTGTGACCTTTTTATCATTTGTTGTGAAGGAGCTGTTCAGCTAGTTCTATAGGAAGCATTATTGTATATGTAGCTATAGATTTGGTGTGTCCATGGTAGAAGGTGAGGTCAGCCACCATCTTGAACTGCACCCTCCTGTTATTTTAAATTTCTGTATTCAGAACTTACTTCAATAGTTGGGAGTCCCTTTTTTTTTTCTAAGTTTGAGAATAATGCTTGAATCTATAAGGAATGAATTACTTATTTATTTTTAAGAATTGATTTTTAATTTGGAATTTTATTCAGGTTTAATTATGAATGAAAATTTACTAGCTCAATTTGATATTTATATGTTAAAACTGAGATTTTGATGCTGAATAAGTGGCTTGCTGATCACAAATTTTCCACTACTGTTACTGGAGTGAAAATCATTTAATAAATATATATTTTAAATGTATTTTTGATAGGGTCCTTTCTTCTTAGATTTCAGCCCAAAAAAAGATTGATTTTTGGTTTAGAGTATAATATCTTCAATCCTTTTTTTTTTTTTCAATATTATTGAGATGTAATTGGCCTCTAAGACTGTCTTTAAACTTAAATGTTAATTTATGTTTTCATCCTTCAGATGCCGTGCCACTTTTCCTGAGGCTTCTACATTCACCCCATCAAAACGTCTGTGAGCAAGCAGTGTGGGCACTGGGAAATATTATAGGTTTGTATAAAACTTGTAATACTAGTTCTACAATTGTTGTTGTCATATACTGTGTAATAAAAATGACTACTAGTAGGTGAAAAAGAAAAACAGTTTGTCTTTTTCAGGACTGGATCTTGTGAAATAATTTATAGAAATTATAGCTGTTTTAAGTATAAACCTATAATAAACAGGATGAACGTTTTTGTTGCTTATCTTTTTGTGTATCGTCCACTCTTTTTTTTAGTATATAGTCAACTCTTAATTCTTTGAATAATTAGGAAATATGTATGTGATAATAGATCTCCTCTCCCTCCTTTATTATGTTGATGGATTCATTTTATTCCCTAACTTTCTCCATTGTCATAGAAATAATAAGAAAAAAGAAGGATGCACAACGTAAACCAACAATTTTTCTCCATAATGACAGTTCTTAAAAAGAGTCTTAATTGAAATTTTTACTATCTTTCCTGGATTTTAGTACAGTAAAATACAGTAATGTTATCCATTATCATCATAGGTCATCATACAGGAGGTGTTTGTAGCTTATAGGCAGTGTCATTAAATGTTGAATACCATGATTATCCTACCTTTCAGGTTTTCTCTGGCATAATTGTAAGAAGAATAATTAAAGACAATTCTAATATTTCAAGATTTGTTTTTAATCTAGAGACTAACTTTACCCAAACTCAAAAATTTGAAGAGCTATCCTCCAGTGAGTGGAGAATGGAAAAAAAATCTGGGGTCTGAACTGTATTATGTCCCTTGATGTTAGAATTTATTGTTCTTGCATGGATGTAGTCGATAATTACTTTCATGTACCTCTTCTATATTACTTTTGGGGGGCCAAGATAGAATGCAGGGGATCGTTCGTTCCACAATTAAGAGTTTTAAAATGGGAGAATTTCTCTGTAAACTGTTCTTCACATATGGTATATTGCTATTAGGAATGCTATCTTTTGTGTATCCAGATTCCTTCACCCCTTTGCTTTTATACCAAATTTTAGATTTAGAACTATTAATGCAGCATCTTGATCTTTGGTTTTTAATTCCAGTAACATTGTAGAATAATTAGGATACATGGATGCCAAAAGAATAGGCATTTTTATCTCCAAATATTACAGTGCTAGGAAAAGGGTTTTCCTTTTATAGAATGTAATACTTAACATGGCTTTAATGCTAGAAATTACAGTGATGCTATAGATACAGAAATTACATTTGGCAGTTCTCTAAGGCAGCGATTCTCAAACTTTAGCCTGTTTTCAGAATCATATGAAAGGGCTTGTTAAAACCCAGAATTCTGGATCCACAGAGGTTGTTTAACAGATCTGGATAGGGCCAAAAATTACTGTGGGAACCACTGCTCTAGGGATATTGGTTCATCCCCTCATTTTTTTGACATAGTTTTTTATTTTTTAATTTTATTTTGGACATAGTTATTTAAATGTGTAGAGTAATTCATAGTTAATACTTTTGGTACTCTGATACTGGATCATAAGTGTAAATTCTATATTTTTTTCTAGTATTATTTTGATACATATATATATTTTTTAATTACGTGAAAGTTTGTTAGAGAGTACCATTGAGAGAGATAATAAAAGCAGCAGTTCTCTGCTCACAAAGTACTCTAAAGGATCCTTAGGCTTCTAATTTTGAATGGCATAAAAACATAGGTGAACAATTTATAAACCGGAATATGTGAATAACGTGCAAAAAATATCTTAACTACTTTATGTTGCTTCTCTTGGCTCAGAGACCTAAAATGAGAACTTGGTTATTGTCTGAAACTTCTATATAAAACTAAATAGTGTATCTAGTTAAAATACAGAAAGCAGCATATTGAACCAGTGTTTTATGTTTTCTGAATTGCTTATTGTCAGTGTATTTTATTGAATTAATCATTCCTTCCTACAGGTGATGGGCCACAGTGTAGAGATTATGTCATAAGTCTTGGAGTTGTGAAACCTTTACTTTCCTTCATAAGTCCATCTATTCCTATAACATTCTTAAGAAATGTTACTTGGGTAATGGTCAACTTATGTCGCCACAAAGATCCACCACCCCCAATGGAAACCATTCAGGAGGTAAACAGATGTTTTGTTTTTTGTTGTTTAACTAAACTAGATACCATTATGTATATGTTTTTAAATCTATATATTTCTCTCTTCAGATTCTTCCAGCTCTTTGTGTCTTAATTCATCACACAGACGTAAATGTGAGTATTTTTCATGTGTATAATATATATGTCTAGGGTTGCCCTTCTGACATAGAGAAGAAAATGTTATACTGGACATAATGTTCGTGTACTCAATTAGATTTTTCCATTTCAAGAGTTGTAATAACATGGCTTGCTATTATTATATTTACTTTGTGTTTACCTATATCACAAAATATAATTTACAGTGAAGAAATGAAGCCTAACTATATTTTGGTATGGGCAATAGCATATGTGGAGAGTTGGGGGGAGTAAAAACTCATTTTGGAAGTTCTTAAAAGTTGCCAGTTAGTGATCTCCCTCACTAAAATTATATCTTTTGATTGGTCAAGAGCTTTTTATGGAAGCTCATTTTGATGGCCTGGCCAGTGTTTGAGAGACTACATAGGCCTAATAGTATTTCATTTTTTGAAAGATAAAAAAGAGAAATATTTGTGCCTTTATGCATGGGTTTGTATTCATATGCAGACACCAATCCAAGAACATCAGTTGCTCTTTATTTTTACTATATTTTTCCATCTACAATGACTTTGATAGTAGTTTCACATGTTAAAGAGAGAACTCGTAAATATCCAAACAAGAAAAAAAATAGTGCAGACTAGATTTTAAGCATAATAAATATACCTTATTCATTCTCACAAACACAGATGGCAAAGGAAAAAGCGCCTCAGGAAGTATAAATGAGGTGGGAAACTGACTGCTTATAAAACCAGCTTCGCCATCGTGTTAGAAAAGCTAGGAGTATGACGGGTAAAGGAAATCACAGGAATACAGTGCATAGCAACATTCAGGAACTTTGGTTCCTTAAAAACAGCTTGGTGTGATGACCAGTGTTTGATAAGCTGCTTCATTACTTTTCAGTTTCTAGGGTAATACCATTTTTCCAGGATCTCTCTAAAGCATATGGAACAAATTAAAGTTAGAATTATACTACGTCAAGCAGTGACATGATGTATAAAATTCATTAGATGAACATGATCCTTGCTCTAAAGATATTTTGTTTTAGATCCTGATAATCTAGAATCCTTAAAATATATATATGTATATATATAAGCCATTTTGGGGTTTGGCTCCTTAGTGCCAAGTGTTTTTATTAAATTACAAATTTCAATATTTTACTTTTAATTAAGTTCCAAGGAAGGTTAATCTCAAACTTTATACCTCTACCAAAAAACCAGACATCTTGGTTGACCTTATTCAGAGATTGTATTGTGTTCTTTCCACCTGTTTACCCCAATCCAGTTGAGATTGTACCTCGGTTTTCTTGCTTTTAATGTATCTTGAATTTTTCAAGCCAGTCTCATTGTTTTTTAGTAGCACGTTTACTAAGTAGTTTACTATATAATAATGTTTACTAAAAATACAGTCTTCTTAGTAAACGCTTAACAACAAATTCTTAAACCAGACCATAAAAGAAGTAAAAAATAAATAAAACTGCTTCCACAAATCATAGTGAAACACTGAAATTACACTGTGGTAGTTATAATTAGTAAATTTACCATAGAATGTTAACTTTGATACAAGAAGTATATGTGAGGTCAAGTCTATTTAAATTGTGATTTTGATGTGAGCATATTCATGATGTTTAGTATTAGGCCTTTAAAAAATTGTATCTGGATTTTATGTACAGTCGTGGAGAAGTATCTTGAAATATATTGCCTATATCAACAAATTTTGGCATATGTTGGGATTCTGGAAAAAAGATTTACATTTGTAAATAGAAATTTAGTTCTTTCACATATTTTGATACCACTTTATGTGTGTGAATTCTTTCATTTGGTGTCTTCTTTTTAGATTAAAAATAGCCGAAGAACTTTATTGAGTTTTTGAAAGGAAAAATGGCACAGTGTTGTCTTCTCCTTCTAGGAGATTCTCAGATGTTTTAAACATAACATTGGTTTAGAATTTAAAAGGTTTCAAACCTTTCTGACTTGTCTTTTGATACGTAATTCATTCCAGAAAGGCTCCAGAAGTAAAGTTCCAGGCACAATTATTATTCCTGTGTCTTTGTCACTAACTGTGCTATTTATGCAGCAGTTTAACAGTTGTCATTCTTCCTCTTGGATATAACTTCTAATTATGATTTAATGCAAAAGAAAGATGAAACACAGTGGCCTGCTGAACTTCACAATAAGGTTCATTAAAAATTATAACATTTCGGGGCACCTGGGTGGCTCAGTCGTCAAACCTCTGCCTTTGGCTCAGGTCACGATCCCAAGGTCCTGGGATCGAGCCCCGCATTGGGCTCCCTGCTTGGCGGGAAACCTTCTCCCTCTCCCACTCCCCCTGCTTGTGTTCCCTCTCTCACTGTCTCTCTCTCTCTCTGTCAAATAAATAAATAAATAAAATCTTTTTAAAAATTATAATACTTCATTTGATGTTAATAAAAATTATAACATTTAATGTAGTTTAATTTTTATATAATTTAATTGCAGAGGGGTTTTTTAATAAATAGTTTTTTGGCAGATGCTGTAAATTATGCATTTTCTTTTTTTTACTAGAACGTTTTTTATTATGGATCATACAGATTGACCCATGGTTGCTTTTAATGTCTTGATCTGCAGCTGTGGGATGCTTCCACTATGAGAAGTTGCCTCCAGTTTTATAAGGCAAAGCAAACTGGTTGGAAAAGATGAAACTACTATACTTCTAAGACTGAAATATTGGCTTTAGACATACCTACATGATACCAGTGATACTAGAAAACAACTTGAATGTATACATCTAGCCCCAATGTTTTGAATCACTGTGTATGTTGAATACATTCAGTATTTACAACTATATGTACTTACTACATGTCTTTGGACCTGTTACGCCTCAGTGTGAGCATTTGAGAAAGGCAATGTCTTTTTCTCCTATTTCATGTACAGTGTAGTGTGTATCTTAGTGAATTAAGACTGGATACTAAAAAAAAAAAAAAAAAAGACTGGATACTAATCTGTGGTTGGGATCATAATTAACTGAAGCATCCTAAATATGGCTAAAAGATGCACATACTTGATACAGACATTCAGAGATAGATGATGATGTTTAGTATTATAGAGCAGATTAAGATTTCAGTGAATTGAGGTGAGACAAGAAAGGAAGAAAGAAGGTCGTGAAACAATCATAGATTAACTATAACTAAGTTAATTGTAGTTAAGAATTATTAAAGTGACAAAATATTCAAAGGCTGTTTGAATTTTCATTTTATCCATTAGATATTGGTAGATACAGTCTGGGCCCTCTCTTACCTTACTGATGCTGGCAATGAACAGATACAGATGGTAATAGACTCTGGAATAGTCCCTCACTTGGTTCCTCTGCTCAGCCACCAGGAAGTTAAAGTTCAGGTGAGTTTGTTGTTGATAATAATATAAGGTGTTTTGTTTACCACTAATTTGCTTTAAGCATGGCATTCAAAAATAGACAATTTCAGGGCGCCTGGGTGGCTCAGTTGGTTAAGCGACTGCCTTCGGCTCAGGTCATGATCCTGGAGTCCCTGGATCGAGTCCCGCATCGGGCTCCCTGCTCGGCAGGGAGTCTGCTTCTCCCTCTGACCCTCCTCCCTCTCATGCCTTCTGTCTCTCGTTCTCTCTGTCTCAAATAAATAAATAAAATCTTAAAAAAAAAAAAAAAAAAAATAGACAATTTCATTAGTTCAAAGTATATTTCTAGCCTAATAACATATCTTTTTTAAAATCTTTTTTTCTTTATTGAAGTATAGTTGACACACAATGTTACATTAGTTTCAGGTATAGAACATAGTGATCCAGCTTCTCTATAAGTTATGCTGTGCTCATCACAAGTATAACTACCATCTGTCACAATATAATGCTATTACAATACCACTGACTGTATTCCCCATGCTATACTGTGATCCCTTGACTTAATCATCAAATTACTGGAAGCCTCTATCTCCCAGTCACCTTCACCCATTTTGCCCATCCCCCCACCTCCCTCCTGTCTGGCAAACATTAATTTGTTCTCTGTATTTATGGGTCTGTTTCTGCTTTTTGTTTGTTCATTTTGTTTTTTAGATTCCACATATAAGTGAAATCATATGGTATTTTTCTTTCTCTGATTTACTTAGCATAATACTCTATAGGTCCATCCATGTGGTTGTACATGGTAAGGTCTCATTCTCTTTATGGTTAATATTCCATTGGTTTGTGTGTATGTATATATATACACACACACGCACACGCACACATACCACGTTTTTATCCATTCATCTATTGATGGACACTGGGTTGCTTTCATATCTTGGCTATTGTAAGTAATGCCACAGTAAACATAGGGGTGCATATATCTTTTTGAAATAAAATAAGAACATATTTTTGAAAAGAGTGAGGTATTAAATCCACATTTTAAAGATGGAGAAAATGAGGTAAGATTAACAAGAACCTTCCCCCCTCCCCTTCCCTTTCCCTACACCCCACCAAAAACCCCACCCCAGGGCATCTCCTTTATAGATTACTGATTTCTAACATAGACCTAGGAAATTCGTATGTTAACTTGGGTGGCATTTGAAACAAGTACTGATACTTTATTTTTTTTCTATTTTTTATTTTTCTTCATTTTTCCTACTCTTTTCCTTTTCTCCCCTCTTTTTTTTAACTCTCCGTACTGTACTGGGCAAGCTTAGTTAATGCCTAGTTTCATTGGCACTGTGATAAAGGCTTTATACTGAAATATGCTGCTTAGGGGCTTCCTAAATTGTTTCCTTTTAGTTACTTAAAATCTTTTTTTAACGGGGCACCTGGGTGGCTCAGTTGGTTAAGCATCTGACTTCATCTCAGGTCATGATCTCTGGGTCCTGGGTCCTGGACCAAACCGCCAGGCAGTTCCTTGCTCAGTGGGGAGTCTGCT
The DNA here is from genome assembly GCF_002201575.2 of Neomonachus schauinslandi. Taxonomy (NCBI): domain Eukaryota; kingdom Metazoa; phylum Chordata; class Mammalia; order Carnivora; family Phocidae; genus Neomonachus; species Neomonachus schauinslandi. The sequence goes on from NC_058403.1 coordinate 101,432,695, forward strand.
TGTCCCTCTCCCGCTCCTTCTAACCCTCCCCCCCAAAATAAATAAATAAAATCCTTTTTAACTTTGTTTTATCCTTTTATTATTTTTAAATCCTTCCATATAAATATTCCAAACCTGCATCTAGAAAGAGCCAAAAAAGAGAGGGTGAGAAGTTCACACAAATATTATAAGTAGTTAACTGTCAAACTGCAGTGGTAAAGGGAGATAGAGCAAGCTTTCCTATCCTTCCGAGGTAAATAGTATGCTTTAATCATGATGACTTACTGTCTGTTAGCAATTATTCATAAGGAAAACCGTTAACCTAATTAACTATTTTTCAACCCTGGGTGGACATTAAAATCAACTGTGAAGCTTGAAGAAAAAAAAAATTTTTATTTCCCTTGCTTGACCCCTAGAGATTCTGTTTTAATAAATCTGGGATATTTCCTAGAGACCTGGGCTTTAAAAAGCTCTTCAGATGATACTCATGGACGATTGGAATGGAGAACACAAACCTTAAAAATTTAAAGCTGTTTAAGGAACGAGGGAAGACTTAGCTAAATTCAGGAATAGAATAAATAGTTTGCCATTTAGGGGTATTTGTAGCTCATTTAAAATATTTTAGTAGAGGGGCGCCTGGGTGGCTCAGTCGTTAAGCATCTGCCTTCGGCTCAGGTCATGATCCCAGGGTCCTGGGATCGAGCCCCACATCGGGCTCCCTGCTCCGTGGGGAGCCTGCTTCTCCCTCTCCCACTCCCCATGCTTGTGTTTCCTCTCTCACTGTCTCTCTCTCTCTCTCAAATAAATAAAATCTTTTAAAAAAATAAATAAAATATTTTAATAGAGGCACCTAACTGACTTAGAGGAGCATGCGACTCTTGATCTCAGGGTAGTAAGTTTAAGCCCCATGTTAGGTATAGAGATTACTTAAAAATAAATAAGTAAACTTTGAAAAAAAGTTAATAAAATACTCATACTAGATATTAAGTTTGCATTTCTTAAGCGTGGTACTTATGTCTTGGTATGGGTATTTGTTTTTGGTTTTTTTTCAGAATGCATCGTTAGTTTTAAATTGGATTTCATTCAGAAATAAGGTTGGAATTTTTCTTTAGCAGCTGTCAATGTTCTGTACTTTACATGATATCTAGTAGAGGTTTTTAAAATTTTTTTCAACTTTAACTCCATAATTTAGGAAAAGAGAATAATTGTAATGAACCTCCATGTAGATTTTCTCTATAACCTTGCTCACTCCCTCCCCCCCAAATTATTTTGACACATCCCAGATAGTATATAATTTCATCCAGCTTCTCTTAAAAAATAAGGCTATGGGGGCACCTGGGTGGCTCAGTCGTTAAGCGTCTGCCTTCGGCTCAGGTCATGATCCCAGGGTCCTGGGATCGAGCCCCGCATTGGGCTCCCTGCTCCGCGGGAAGCCTGCTTCTCCCTCTCCCACTCCCCCTGCTTGTCTTCCCTCTCTCGCTGTGTCTCTCTGTGTCAAATAAATAAATTTAAAAAATAAATAAGGTTACGTGTTTTTACATAATCACAGTACTGTTAGAGTATTTTTTTAATTTTAATATTAAAACCCAATCATTATCCAAATTTTACTGATTGCTTCGTATTTTTTCACAGTTTGACCAAATCAGTCTCCAATTGACACACTGCATTTGGTAGCTTTGTCTTTGTTTCTTTATGTTACAATTTTCTTTTATTTTTCTTTCCCCTTTTAAATTTATTTGTTAAAGAAGCTGGGTCACTACAAAACATTTTTAAAAAATTAAAGAAGACCTAAATAAATGGAAAGACATCCATGTTCATAGATTAGAAGACAGTGTTGTTAGGTTGGCAGTGCTCCTCACATTTACCTACAGGTTAAATGCGATTCCTCTTGGGGCACCTGGGTGGCACAGTCAGTTAAGCATCTCCCTTCAGCTCAGGTCATGATCCCAGGGTCCTGGGATGGAGCCCTGTACTGTGTCAGGCTCCCTGCTCAGCGAGGAGTCTGCATCTCCTTCTCCTTTTGCCCCTCTCCCTGCTCGTTCTCTCTCTCAAGTAAATAAAATAAAATAAAAAGACTCCAGATACAAACCCATATATTTATGATCAATTGATTTTCAACAAAGATGCCAAGAAAATTCAATTAGCAAAGAATAGTCTTTTGAACAAATGGATCTGAGACTACTGAGTATCTACATGTAAACAAATGAAATTAGACGACCCCTATATATAAAAATTAGCTCAGAATAGATCAAACACCTAAATACAAGAGCTAAAAGTGCAAATCTCTTAGAAGAAAACGTAAGCATAAATTTTCATGACCTTGGATTAGGTAGCAATTTTTTAGATAAGATAAAACAAGCACAAGCAACCAAGGAGAAAAATAAATTGGACTTCACCAAAATTAAAAACTTGTGCTTCTCAGGAGACCATCAAGGAAGTGAAAAGACAACCCACAGAATGGAAGGGAGTATTTGCAAATCATGTATCTGAAAAGGGACTTGGATCCAAAATACATAAAGAATTCTTACAACTCAACAGTAAAAAGACAAATCCCATTAAAAATTGGCAAAACATTTAAATACAGTTATCCAGAGAAGACATACAAATCGTCAGTAAGCACATGAGAAGATGTTCAACGTTATTGGTCATGAAGGAAATGCAGATCAAAGCTGCAATGAAATACTGCTTCATACACACCGGGATGGTATTATAATCAAAAAGACATTAACAAGTTTTGACAAGAGAGGGTGGAATCCTTATACACCTATAGAAATGTAAAATGGTACATCGTCTTTGGAATACAGTGTGACGGTACCTCAGAAAGATACAGAGTTACTGTATAACCCAGCATTTTCTACTCCCAGGTATATATAAACCCAAGAGAACTGAAAGCACATGTTCACCCAAAAACTGGCACACAAATGTTTATGGCACTATTATTCATAATAGCCAGTGAAAACCAAATGTTTATCCACTAATGAATAGTTAAAAATATATTCCGCTTACATATAACTGGAATATTATTTGGCCATGAAAAGGAATGAAGTATCTATACATGCTACAACATGAATGGACCTTGAAAGCATTATGTTAAGTGAAGGAAGCCAGGCAAAAAAGGCCACCTACTGTCTGATTCCAATTATATGAAATGTCTGGAATAGGCAAATTCAGAGACGTCTCAGGCATAGTAGCTGTCAACCCCCTTCCCCAGGGTGGGGGGGAATGGGAGTGACTGCTAATGGTTACAGATACCCCTTTTTGATGTGATAAAAATGTTCTGGAATTACCTTTTATGGTTGCACAATTTTGAATATATAAGAACCACTGAATTTTATACTTTGAAAGGGTAAATTTTTTGTTATATAAATTATATCTCAATTGAGGGGGGAAACTGAGTCATTTGTCTTGTAAATGTTAAAATTAGCCCCCCAAAAAGCTTTAACTTGACGGAAAAAGACCTAATACAACTATAAAATAATTGGTAATTCAAATTCATACGATAGTGAAATCTCATACTAAGCAGGTTCTTGCTCTCCTTCAGAAGAGCACTGTGTTTTTGTTTGTAATTTATTGAAATAGTGAATCAGAAACCTAAAGTACTTACTGTCTTTATGGCCCTAATTACTATCAAAAATTATCCTTGTTTGTTTCTTGACTGTCTTCTACAATAATGTAAGCTCCATAACCCTGTCCTATTCACTCCTCTATTCCTAAATTGGTATCAGACACAACTTGCTCAAAAACAGGTTGGCATGAATGAAAGTGTATCTTTCATAATAGAACATCTTATTAAATCTTTTGTTTCAGACTGCAGCACTTAGAGCTGTGGGCAACATTGTTACTGGAACCGATGAGCAAACACAAGTAGTTTTGAACTGTGATGCTCTTTCACACTTCCCAGCACTTCTGACACATCCCAAAGAGAAAATTAATAAAGTAAGTATTTTTAAATACTACTTAATAAGTAACACACAAAATATTCAGCAGTTTTCATTTGTAAAATTAGGGATTCAGAAGTATCTATAGTGATTATTAATATAAAACGTCATTTAGACATCAAAAGAAGATAGAATATTTTATTCTTTATAACATGGATTTCTGTGATTTTCTGTATATAAAACCAGTTGTAAACAATGCAAATTTGGCTCTCTTGGAAATGATGAAATAGAGATAATTGGGTGTTGAATGTTGTGTGATTGGAAAATTTTAATGTGTGAGTTAAGTAAACTTTATAGATAATTGTGTGTGTGTGTGTATGTGTGTGTCCTCGCTCATGGAGGCTATTGAAAGGGAGCACTGATTGGTGATGCTGATATTGGAGTGCATCTGAGGCTGTTGTAGAAATAGACGGGCTGTTGATTACAACATTGCCGATGATTATAACCCAAGAACAGCTCACCTAAGTAGCCTAGCACCCTACAATCTCTAACAGGTTCATTAAACATGGTCCTGTGATCTGATCCAAAGAGCCTACTTGACATTAGCTAATACTAATAGTTTCAGGAATAAAATTTGTTTACTAATTTTTTTTAAATAGAGAATGTTTCCTTTTACATTGATTAATGTAATAAGTTTATTATGTCTGGTAAATGAGAGTAATATACTACATAGGATATGAGGTTGATATTTTGTCTTATTTCATGCTAACTGGTCTCAGTGTGCATTTATTGTCTATGAAACTCGTGAAACACTTGACTACCATCATCTTGGCAAAAGCAGTAAGCACCACTAAAGTGTAAAGGGTAGCATAAAAAGATCCTTACGGTAGACCAATGAAACATCTGGTTCCACTTTAGCTCTTGAGAGAAATGATGCAGTGAATGACTTACAAATAAGTATACTAAAACAATCCACTATTTAGATTTACCGACTCTGGCTAGCATTCTTGATCACAGTAGAATAGAGAATAAAGCACATTATGTGAGGGGGATGCTGAATCTCATTTACAGTGGTTTTGGGATTTGTATCTATATTACAGCTCATGGATTCCTTAGTATTTGTTCAGACAAGCTTCTTTTGAATCTTAAGTTTGGGAACATTGCTTTCAAGAATTTTTCAGAAGGGTTAGTTCATCATGACTTGGATTAGGGCCATTAACAATTTGTTCAAAGAAAATACAGAATGTGGGGGGATAGAGGAGTTGAGATTCCTGAAATTTTTATTATGGAACTCATTCCATAATAAAATCATTTGAACATTGTAACAAATGTAGTGAATTTAGTCCAGATGCAGATTTTAATTTTTAATGAGAAATATTGAAGGGGTCTTGTTCTGCAGGAAGCAGTGTGGTTCCTCTCTAACATCACCGCAGGAAATCAGCAGCAGGTTCAAGCAGTAATTGATGCCAATCTTGTACCAATGATAATACACCTTTTGGATAAGGTAAGAAAATCATCTTGTATATAATCTGAGTAAGAGGAAAAGGATTTAAATTTAACATTATGTGATTATATACCTCTGTTTAATTAGAACCTATACAGCGGCACGAAGACTACAGTAAAGTAGTAGTAATGTGAAAACTTTGAACCTAGCAGTTTTGTTTTGTTTAAAGATTTTATTTATTTATTTGACAGAGAGACAGCTAGAGAGGGAACACAAGCAGGGGGAGTGGGAGAGGGAGAAGGAGGCTTCCCGCCGAGCAGGGAGCCCAACGCGGGGCTCGATCCCAGGACCCTGGGATCATGACCTGAGCCGAAGGCAGACGCTTAACCCACTGAGCCACCCAGGCGCCCCGAACCTAGCAGTTTTTACATATAAAAAACACATTTCTTTTTAGAACCCCTGACCGTTCTTCTGTATCATTCCTTTACCAATATTACCATTATCCTGGGATTTATTAAAAATACATTATTACTATTTTAAAAAACACATTACTGATGATAATACTCAAAATCATAATTATTACTGCTGATTATAAATGCTTACATATTGTTCTCATCATTCCACATGTATTATTTCATATAACTCTGCAACTCCATGAGCTTAAGAATTATCCCCTTTTGACAGATGAAGAAACTATGGTATAGACAAATAAATTGTCCAAAATCAAACAGCAAGTAAGTGTGCTATTTAATCGTATGCTATATCATCACTCATGCTTACATTAACGTTTGGGAAAGAGACAATTTAAAATGTCACATTCACGGCATGGGTTTTTTTCTAAACATTGATCTGTAATTAGAGAGACGATAACTCTATCTTCTTTCCCTCCATGTTTTCTACAAACTGGTAGTAAAGGCTTAGTTTCCTATAAACTGGTAGAGCCAGTTCAGTTTTTTAGGCAAGGCTTAATGCACTACTCTGTATTTCCTAATGATTTGCATCAGAAGACATATACTGTTTGTCCCATATCTTCAGATGTCCTACATCTGTCCTCTTCAGATTGATGAGTGAGCTCAGGTGTTATGAGCCTACTCCAATTGATTGTTATAAACCTAGCCATCAGTCTTTCACTAGTGGTTTCAGGTAGTCATTAATGATCATTGTGTGGATCCCTTATTTTACTAGGAACTGCAAAATGCTGACTTTCTAATTCTGTCGTTGTTTATGTATTAACTTTGATTTTTCAATAAAAAGCTTTTTTCATGGCGCCTGGATGGCTCAGTCGGTTAAGCATCTGCCTTCGGCTCAGGTCATGATCCCGGGGTCCTGGAATCGAGCCCCATGTCAGGATCCTGCTCGGCGGGAGCCTGCTTCTCCCTCTCCTCCCTGCTTATGCTCTCTCTCCCTATCTCTGTCCACTATCTCTCTCTCTCTAAATAAATAAAATCTTTAAAAAAGAAAAAAACCTTTTTCCTTTATCAGCTATTGGTTTACTCTGAAATATGTTTCATATAAGAAAGGCAAGGTGAATTCTCATTATCACTTAGTTTTTGTTTTGTTGTTTTGGGGGAGGTGTGTGTGTGTGTTTAAGTAGGCTCCGTTCAGGGCTTGAACTCATGACCCTGAGATCAAGACCGGAGCTGAGATGAAAAATCATATGCCTAACTGAGCCACCCAGGCATCCCATTATTCACTTAGTTTTTAGAATAACATGGTTCCCTAACAATCTCAAAAGGATACTAGGGTGGAGTTTTTAGTGTCATTAGGAAATTATGAATTTTTATATATATATTGTAAGTTTTAGTCCATTGTAGTTATTTTTTCTAGCAGATTGTCCCTAACCAATGGGAACCATTGGTTCCCCAGTAGTTTTTGAGATGAGAGCTTCCTACCTTTTGAATATGACACAGTTCTCAAGCTTATTTTATGTATTTTCTGACCTAGACTTTCCAGGGTGTCCTTTTAGGTAGCAGATAGTATATAAGTACCATAGTTCAGGTCCTAAGGATGATAATTGCTACAAGGTTGTCATTGTTTCTAGTGAACAAAATGGGTGATAATGTGTTTGGTTTTGTTTGGTTTTGTTTTTAGAAAATAGAAAATAGGGATGCCTGACTGGCTCAGTCAGTAGGGCATGCGACTCTTGATCCTCAGGATCATGAGTTCAAGCCCCACTTCGGGCATGGAGCCTACTTAAAAAAAAAGTAGAAAATATATAGTAGTTTTGTGAACATGAGAACTAAAAAGATTACAGTATATATTGAGATATATAAAATTTATCAAAATAACAAAATCATATTGCCACTAACAACCTGACTACTCCACTTTTAAGATTTCCTTGAGGGGTATTGTTTTTAGGATGTATTCCATCAGTGATGTACTTAAAAATGATCTGTCACTTGAAATAATTTTTGTATGTGTGATTAGGTCACCAACTTGATATATATAGTTACGTTACTTATTTCTGTTTTTTATTTGGGAAATTAGTATTTTTGTTTGTTTAGGTTTTTGGTTTTGTTTTTTTTTTTTAAGATTTTTATTTATTTGCCAGAGAGAGACACAGCGAGAGAGGGAGCACAAGCAGGGGAAGTGGGAGAGGGAGAAGCAGGCTTCCCGCTGAGCAGGGAGCCCAGTGCGGGGCTTGATCTCAGGACCCCGGGATCATGACCTGAGCCGAAGGCAGACACTTAATGACTAAGCCACCCAGGCGCCCCTGTTTAGGGTTTTTTGGCATATGTGTAAATTTTGCTGTATAATGTCATCCCCGCTCTGTAAGCGTTGTACCATTTTACAATCCTACCAGCCTCACTGATATTTACATTTTATCAGTCTGGTATATAAAAAGATATCCCACTACAATATTAATTTTTATTCCTCATATTTATATAGGTTTTTTCCTTAATTGTAAGCATTTTCCCAGGTTGCTAGTCTTTTTTATATTTAACAATAGGTTATTACTCCATTCAGCAGATTTATTGTAATTAGTCATTTATTCCACTGTTGTTGAGAATTCTGGTTGCTTTTACTTTTTGACTAGTATGTGCTACTAAGATGATATCTAGAAAGATACATAATATTTGTTTTAAATTATTTTCTTGGTAAGTTCTCAGAGATTCTCACCTTTGAGAACCTCATATAATTATTAAATGTATTACTAAGTATATTACTAAGTCATATATATGACTTTTTAAATGATTTTTAAGTATATTTTTTTCAATTTATATTTGAAAGGTAATGTAGGAGGGTGCTATTTTTATATCATAGTCTCATTAGTGGTGGACATTATCATTTTTAAAACCTTGTTTTGTGTTTAAAAGGATACTGGACATTTCTTTGATTAAAGTGAAATGTACGTTTTCCTTTTTTTTTTTTTTTTTTTTGACTGCTTTTATTTTATCACTGACTTCATTTAATCTGATTTCATTGAACAGTAATACCAAGTCAGTTTGTTTCCAGGAGAGTTTGCAAAAGGGAGTCTACATTTGTTTAGGGTAAATTGTTGTTTTGTTTAGGGTAAATTGAATTCAAAATCTTTTCTTTTTTTTTTTTTAAGATTTTATTTATTTATTTGAGAGAGAGAATGAGATAGAGAGCATGAGAGGGGATAGGGTCAAAGGACAAAGCAGACTACCTGCTGAGCAGGGAGCCCGATGCGGGACTCGATCCCGGGACTCCAGGATCATGACCTGAGCCGAAGGCAGTCGCTTAACCAACTGAGCCACCCAGGCACCCCAAAATCTTTTCTTAAGTATAAATTATGTATGCACATAGAAAGGCTAGAAAAAACCTGGGGAAATAAGCAGTTGAAAATCATTTCAGATAACACTTTTCCCCAATTTAAACTATGTTGCAATTTGTATCCTTTGCTTTTACAGGGGGATTTTGGCACTCAGAAAGAAGCTGCTTGGGCCATAAGTAACTTAACAATTAGTGGGAGGAAAGATCAAGTAAGTTCAGCTCTTATTTATTTCTCAAACCTGGTAAAATAACAGTACAGATAATTCTAAGATTTAGATTTCAGTTAAATCATAACTTAAAATAATAGCAAGATAACAGGCATTCTGTGATTTTTTTCTTTCCCCCCATATAAAAATGTCACCTTGACTTCCTTTAGTTATATTTCATAGATGAGAAGTGTTACACCATCTTGGCCTACAAAAGTTTTCTAATCCATGGTAAGATCAAAACATACGTAGTCAGGGGTTTATTTATTTATTTTTTTAACAGTATTAAGAAAAAACAGGACTTTTTAGCATAATAGGGCAGAATGAAACGTCACAGATTCTCGTAACAAATGAACACCAACAACAAAAAGAACCCAAACAGCAACAAAAATTTACCAGCAGCAAAGCAAGGAACTAACGTAAACCAAAAGACTGGGTCTAGGAATTAGGGAAAGGGATATAAGGAGCCTAGGGTGTAAAGTTTAAAAAGGCATTGTCACAGATGAGCTATAGACTGGTGGTGAGCAATGAATCCACTTAACATATGAATACAGAGCAGAATATACACATAGTACATGGAAATGACAATATAACAAAATATAAAAATGATAGAAAAATATTACGAAAATACTATATAACCAATTGAACAGTGAATTGAAGATGGCCAGGTATTTGAGGATTCTAAATGTTATAGCACTCTCACATTGAATACTATAACATTGAACAGTTGGTAGCTTTAAAAACAATCATCCATCCTCTTTACAGATTTCATAATTTTTTAATCTTAAAGGGGAGGAAGGGGCCTTTGAAGAAAGTACTCCTTACAGCAAATGTTTCATACGAAGTTGAGTGATTCCTTCATTTTCACTTGTTTTTTCCTAAGTTAAAGAAAAGTAAACACTACATTAAAAGGAGAAGGAATCTCATAGTAAAATAATCTTAACAATAAAATAATAAAATAATCTAATGTGGTCTAACATAACGTGAAAGATGAGGTCATGTTTCCATACTCAGACTTTTGAAGTCAAAATTATTTCAGTGAAATCATATGGTACACAAACAAAATTCTCTTATGTTTACTTTGTCATGGTGTTTTTCTTCTTCAGGTGGCCTATCTAATCCAACAAAATGTTATTCCGCCTTTTTGCAACTTGCTGACTGTAAAAGATGCACAGGTTGTGCAAGTAGTACTTGATGGACTAAGTAATATATTAAAAATGGCTGAAGATGAGGCAGAAACCATAGCCAATCTTATAGAAGAATGTGGAGGTAAGTTTATTATAAGCTGTTATTTCACATTTTAATGTTCTTTTTATAACTGCCTTTATTTTCTGACTAATGTAGCACTTCTGTATTTTTCTGTCTTAGATTATCAAGTAACAGAATAAAGTAAATACTATATTCTATATGTACAGTCCTGCTCAGCTTCTTGCATATGCTTAGGTAACTGAATTGCTGCCATGTATTGAACAGGCACTGTGCTAAGGTACTGGGAAAACAGTGGTAAACAAGACACAGTCCTTGCCCTCAAGGCATGTCAGTTTAGTCATGGAGATAAATATGAACTGATTTAATGTGCTAATTACCCTAATAGAAATGTACAACAAAATGAAATACCTGGAAGAAGCAGGAAGTGACACCTGAGCTGGATTTTGAGAGATGAATAAGGATTAATAAAGTAAAAAGGGATGAAAGGTGTTCCAGGCAGAGATAACACCATGAGCAAAGTCTGAGGTGAGACCTAGCATTCAGCAAATTATAAGTAGTTCAGTGTTGCTGAATCACAAAGTATGGGGTAGAAACTGCCTAAACATGAGGCTGGAGATAGCGCCACCAACCAGGCCCCTGCGGTCTTATAAGCTTGATAGCACAGCAGATTCTTTATTCTGTCACACAGTTTCCAAATCTGATTCTGTGCCAGAGTCACACAGAGTATAAACAGCATGGCTTCGCTTTCAGCTCTTAGAATTACCATGTAGATAGAACATGGAAGACTCAGTTCTAGCCGTGGAACAAAATGTAAATGTTACCAACCCAGATAAGCACAAAAGGAAGGGTATTTCTGACAGATGTGGAGAAGTAAATGAAAGGAGAAGTAACTATAAGAGTAAGAGAACCATATTCTCAATTTGCTTAGTGAAGAGTTCGGAGGCTTGAAAGAAAGAAGTATTTTTAAAGTTACTAAAGTGACAGAGCAACAGAAAACGCAAAGCTATCAAGTTAGGAACAGGAGATAGAGAATAGGGAACCTAATTGGGAAGTTGAGTACCAGAAAAATTAAAAACAAGTATAGTTTAAAATTTTTACTACTTTTTTCCCCACATAAACATTTTAATTATTAAAAATTTTATTTTTATATATTAAAATCCATATCTGAGCCTTGCCCTCATCACTGGAGGTAAGGCTAGGAATCTGTATCTTACAAGCTTCCCCAGTGAATTCTGCCCCAGGGTGTTACAAAGCCATTGAAAGATTTTACCTAAGGGATTGGTATGTTTAAATGGAGCGTGGATATCAGGGAAATGGGACCGTTGGAGACAAGAGGCAGGAAACCAGTTAGGACAGTATATAGCGGTTGGGCCACAATAAATGATGACAGGATTCAAGAAGTAGATAGACTATGAGGTTTTTGAGATTTGATGATAGAGTATTGAGGGAAAGGGGAACTTACTAGGCTTTCTCTCCAATTTCAAGTTGTTTATTATCACAAAGTAAGAATACATTAGAACGAATAGTTTAATTGAGGAAAGGCAAGTAACAAATTGTGTTTGGACATTTTGAGTTTTAAGTACCCATGAAACATCTGGTGAAATGATCACACAGGCATTTTAATTTTATGTTTCTGAAGCCCAGAAAAGAACAAGTCCTCACCCTATCATAGTGGCTAAATTCTTTTTTCTTTTAAGATTTTCTTTTTAAGCAATCCCCACACCCAACGTGGGGCTCAAACAACCCCGAGATCAAGAATTGCGTACTCCACTGACCAAGCTAGCCAGGCGTACCTAGCTAAATTCTTTTTTACTTAAGGCAGGCCCACTAAGTAGAGTGTGTAGAGTGAAAAATGAGCCCAAAACAACTTCTCCCATGTAAGGAATAGAGATAAAGAAGAACACTCATGAAAGGGCAATTTCACTTTACTTCAGAAGCCTTAAAATTATTACTCCTATAAAGCAGAACAAGATGCAATTTGCATATCAGTTAAGTTTATATATTCTTTTTAATGTTTCTGCCTATGATTTAATAAGCTCAATGTTTATAGGGAAAATTCCCCTGTCTCCTGAAACACTGTGATTGAGCTTGATCATTTTCCATAATCCTTAACAGATGTCTTAACATTCATATTTATTAATCACCAGTATTTTCATTGTTTTTATACATGCTCATTAGAAAAACTTGGCAGAGGCTAGAAAGTAGAAAGAATCTGCTTTTAACTTGTAACAAACAAAAGTAATCCATGTTGTTACTCCTTATAAACACTGGTTATATAGTGTTCTGCTGAATAGAGAGGGGTCTGTCGCTTGCTTAAAACATTTATATGCATTTAAACACTCAGGTTGTTAACTTTTTAAGATAAATATGCTGTATTTGTGCATAAAACCTTTTTATTTTTAAGATTCACCTTTAGAATAGAGTCCCAAAAATCATAGATTTGCAGTCCAAAAATTGGGATTATGTGGTCCCAAGATTATTGTAAATTTTTTGTTCTTACATTTTAAATATTACCATTGTTTCACTTCATAAAATTTCTTGCAGGACTGGAGAAAATTGAACAACTTCAAAATCATGAAAATGAAGACATCTACAAATTGGCCTATGAGATCATTGATCAGTTCTTCTCTTCAGATGATGTATTTAATAATTTTATAGTTTTCTTAGTTTTATGTATAAACATAAGTCTAGAAATAATATAAGCTAGGACGTACATTTTTTGGAATGGAATTAAAATAATGTCACTTTCAGAAACATAAATATTTTAATATTTTAAAGTCTGTCAGGGCATTTTAAAAAGTAGTTACTGTTTCTAAAGGCAAAAAAAGACAAGGATTTTTTTTTTCTTTTTTACAGATTTATTGCCATTAATAGTTAAAAATAGAATGAGGACTTTTTATTTCACAGGAATGCTGAAAGGTTTACTTGTAAAATAGCTTTTTTTTTTTAATCTTGTCACTGGAAGTTTGTACTTTTTGACCAGCTTCCTCCACTTTTCTCTTCCCCCACCCTCTACCCATGGTAACCACAAGTTTGATCTTTCCTGTGAGTTTTTTTGGTCTTTTTTAAGATTCCACATATAAGTTAGATCATACAGTATTTGTCTTTCTCTGTCTGACTTATTTAACTTAGCATTAAATGCCCTCAGTGTTTATACATGTTGTTGCAAATGGCAGGATTTCCTTTTAGTCTTTATAATATTCTACTGTGTATATATACCACATTTTCTTTATCCATTCATCTGTTGGTGGACATTTAGGTTATTTCCATGCCTTGGCTATTGTAAATAATGCTGCTGTGAACATAGGGGTGGAGATGTCTTTTCGAGTTAGTGTTTTCATTTCCTTTGAATGTATTCCTAGAAGTGGAATTGTTAAATAATCATATGATAGTTATATTTTTAATTTTTTTGAGGATCCTCCATACTGTTTTCCATAGTGGGTATACTAATTTAAAGTCCCACTACCGATGCACAAGATTTCCCCTTTCTCCATATCCACACCAGCATTTGTTAACTCTTGTCTTTTTAATGATGGCCATTTTAACAGGTGTGAGGTAATACCTCATTGTGATTTTAATTTGCATTGCCCTAATTCCTAGTGATATTGAGTATCTTTTCATGTACGTATTCACCTTTGTATATCTTTTGGAGAAATGTCTGTTCAGGTCTTTTGCCCATTTTTTTTTTTTTTTAAATTTTATTTATTTATTTGACAGAGAGCGAGACAGCAAGAAAGGGAACACAAGCAATGGGAGTGGGAGAGGGAGAAGCAGGCTTCCCGCTGAGCAGGGCCTGATGCGGGGCTCAATCCCAGGACCCTGGGATCATGACCTGAGCTGGAGGCAGACGCTTAATGGTTGAGCCACCCAGGTGCCCCTGCCCATTTTTTAATTGGGTTGTTTTTTTGCTTTTGAGTATGATAAGAATTTTTTTGACACTGGGCAAGTCAGGGTTTATTTTCACTTGATGTCTTTATAGTTCTCAAATTGTATATTGTTAATAGCATATTTATAAACAAAACAGTGATAATCCTTTATGACAATAGTTCATCCATATTTGAAGATATTGTCACTGTTACTTTTAGTAGGTGACCAAAAATAAATTTGAAGATACATAAAATGGAAACAGTAAATCATCAAGAAAGATAAGTTATCATATAATGTAAGGTGTAGTATACAAAAGTATCTTCATAGTTTATAGTAGTTGAAATTAAAGTATTAACTTATTTTTAATGTTGCTTCTTTGGAAAAGTAAATCTAAAAGCAGTTATTCCTTAGAAAATTATGATTAGATACAGCCGCCAGTGGATTTTTTGATAATTCTCAACTTTTCAAAAAATAATTCATATACCCCAAACTTTTCCACATTATCAAAAAAGAATGGAATGTTATTAAATATTTTCTTAAGTGTATATGATTTGAACATTAACCTGGGAAGGACAATACTGGAAAAGAAAATTTGTGGACTATTTACTTACAGATGATCAAGCTAAGTCCTATTTAGAATATAATGCTAGTTAAATCAATCAGAAATAAAATCCAGAAAGACATCCTCTCTTAAGGGTAGCTTTCATCACATGTTCTAAAGTTGGATTTTTGGAAGTCCTAATTTGCAACTATAGATATACACAAGACCTTATGATTTCTAATACCTTAACATGAAGTTCTCTGTTAATCTCTTACATTGTGAAAAGAATAATTCAGATGATATGCGTATTTATAGGAACTGTACTATATATGGTATTTCAAAAAAGAACCCCTAGATATAAAGTATAAAGAACATTATTTATTCATTATATCACAGCTATTATTTTACCATTTTAAGCCCAAATGTCATTTATCTCCAGTTGCTAGTAAAAAAATTAAAGATTACATTTACTCTCCAAAAGTCACAGCATTAAGTTTTTTAATGTCATCAACTTTTATCTATTTGCCCAAGTAAAAGGGATATTATAGTGAGTATCCTCTCAGTTTGAGATGTAGGACAATCTCCAATTTATTACTTATATCACTCTTGGAAGATACCTATCTTGCATATTCTCTTAAGTTTCCTCTCATTTTGGTGCCTTTAAGAAAAAGCCTTGGGGCGCCTGGGTGGCTCAGCCGTTGAGCGTCTGCCTTCGGCTCAGGTCATGATCCCAGAGTCCTGGGATCGAGCCCCGCATCGGGCTCCCTGCTCTGCGGGAAGCCTGCTTCTCCCACTCCTCTGCTTGTGTTCCCTCTCTCGCTGTGTCTCTCTCTGTCAAATAAATAAAATCTTAAAAAAAAAAGAAAAAGCCTTTATGAAATGTTTCAGCTTTCTAAAGAGATGGTAGGACAATGTTGGCTTTCATCATCTCTCTTGTACTTTTTTTATGGAAATGAGAATATTTCTATAATGTTATTTATGTAACCTTTAAAACTAATTATCACTTACTTTTTCTTTTTTCCTTTAGATTGATGAAGATGCTAGCCTTGTTCCAGAGGCAATACAAGGTGGAACATTTGGTTTCAATTCATCTGCCAACGTACCAACAGAAGGGTTCCAGTTTTAGAAAGATGTTGTGGAAGTTAGGTACAATGCAGCACTGAGATATATATATATATATACATATATATAAAAAGGTTTGATCCATCAAGCTTGGCTCATGGGATCTGCTGCTGCATTAAATCGGGAAAGAAAATGTGAAGATTTCATTTGGAATCACAGAAAATGCCCAAATGAGGTCAAGATGGCGAGTGGGTGCGAGTGAGAATGAGTGGCAAAATGTAACGAAAACTTTACATGAATGCTTATTTAGGTTGTTCAAAGTAAAAAGGGCTACAGGTCACAGATCTTCAGTGCCTGAGAAGGAACATTGACTTACTCTGTATCAATTGAGGGGAAAGTGCAGTACTGTCATCTTCAAGCCTTGTAAGCATAAAAGAGGATACGATGCCCATATAAGTCAAAGGAAAACGAGCCCAGGCCTTGCTATGAAGCAATGTGTGAGTGGACAATGATGAATGAATGTCTGGCTCAGTGACAGGGAGTCAGGTT
This sequence comes from Neomonachus schauinslandi, assembly GCF_002201575.2. NCBI lineage: Eukaryota > Metazoa > Chordata > Mammalia > Carnivora > Phocidae > Neomonachus > Neomonachus schauinslandi. The sequence goes on from NC_058403.1 coordinate 101,449,168, forward strand.
CATCTTTCAAATCTAGGGCTCTTCACTCATGAAGCAGACTCCTAGTCCTGGAGTGACTGTGTACGAGAGTATGGTTGTGGTGCTGTATGTGAACGCATGCAAGCTTGATTCGCCTTCAGGGGGCTGATAACAAACCTAGTAAATCATCAAAGTGAGATCATAAGTGTTAATGTACACTGGACATGAAAACAAAGACCGGTTTAGCAGCAGACATTGGTTTACTCTGCAGCCTGTGTTTTCTACTCCCCGTCTTCCCTTTACCCACCCCCCCTCCTTTTTTTTTCTTTTTAGTTTTTATTTACTTTACCTAGTATGGCTTTTTAGTTGCTTCTCAAGTCAGAAAACTTTTCAGGAAGGTTTCCCTGTGCATTTGCACCAGATGAATGTTTGATGCTATGAAAAGCTTTCCATATCATCAGAACTAATTTGTGTAGATTTTTGCATGAAAAAAATCATAAATTTCCCTCAAAATAGACTGTGTTGCAGTACACAAGTTGCCATAATAGTATAAAACAGTAAAATGTGCTTTAAAAAGCCATCCTTTTCATTTTCAGAGATAACATAAAGATCTTTGCATGAGGTAAATCTACAGCATAGTTCATTTTTAGATTTTGTTGAGTCCTGTAAAGAAGAAGAAGAAAAAAGTTTCAGTTGTGGTAGAATACCGTGCTGTGTTTAAATGTTACTTGTTTTCAAACTTTGTTTTCTATGAAAATGATATGGAAACTTCTAAAATGGAATTTGGTGCATATGTACTGCTGAATAAAGACCGATGAAGAGGTTTGAGTAGATGTACAAATCAAGTAATGGTTTGAACACCTTTAATAATATGCCTAATCTGTTCAATTGTTTTAGAATCTTTTTATCTTAGATGTAGGCAGCCATGAACAATCTATTTTGAGCCACTTTAGGGAGAAAACTTTGTATTTTTAAAACTTGCATAAAAGTTATGCAAGTGGTTTTTATAAATTGGAATAATACCTCAGTTTTGAGGTTATGCACACTAAATTAAATGTGACATAAATTAATTTGTACAAAAAGAACTCTTTATAAGGTGGCTCATTGTAGGAAATCCTGTGCCTTCCCCTTTGAGCACAAGTGTTGCATGAACAACAGTTTGCTATAAGAAACATACCAGATTAGCCACCATTAGCATCTATATCTACTTTGTGTTTAAAATCAACTGGTAATTCTGAAACACTGTAGAATGGATAAAAATTATTTTGTGATCATAACTCTTTGTTGAACTAGAGTATTTTTGCAGCATTCCTTGTCATCAGAAACATGGTTAAAGTTAAAACTAGAAGCAGCAGAAAACTAGCTTGTAAAATTTATCCAAGTAGAATGCAGGCTAGGCTGTCTTGGGGAAATAAACATTAAAACTTAAAGCAATGTTTTACATGGGGTGTGTGTGTGTGCTGTTTGGATTTTAATATATAAATATAAACATAAAGTTAGAGTATGAATCAATGGCTTATTTTAGATTGTCCTTAAGCTTTTGACCTAGAACCAATGTAACAGAAGAAATTTCTTAAATTCTGTACTTTTAATATAGACATATTAATATTCTAACCCACTGGGTCTGTTCAGGTGACACTGTCTTTGCTTCTGCTTTCTCCCTGTCCAGCCCAAGATTTTGACCTTCCTTTATTCTTCTAGCAAAATGGACTGAGAGAGACTACTTGAACTATATTTTACATATTACTATAACTTCAGCACATGGCTACAAGTGGCAAATTACATACAAAGCTTGTTTTTTTACAGAAGGCTTAAATTAACAGAAGTTGACCATAACAGTATTTTGTATAATCCATGTTTCTTAGTAAACAGATCTAGCTCAAAGTAAGGTTATAATAGGCCAAGTGATTTTATAAAATAGTTAACCCTATAATACATCCTAGTGTGGATGATAGCAACATCTGTGAATACAAGGGCTACCTGATGGTCTAAATATTTCATTTCTACCTATGGTCTCATACAGGACATTGATTTTGTAATAGAATGCTTGGAGGGATCTTTCATTGTCTGAAATTTGTTTCAGCACAATGAACAGTTCACCATACTTAGCAGATTTAAACACAACTCTTTGTTTTATTCTCCACTGATTAAGAAACTTCATTTTTAACACAGAGCATTATTTGTGAGGAGGGGAAAAATGGAATAGTAAGCCTTTAATAAGCTTAATGTTCTTGGCTTTTCATGTCTTAAACTGCTTTTTTGGAGCATTGAGCTCTTCTCAAGTTGTATAAAAATAAGAATGTTCTATTACAAATGTGTGAGTAGCCCTAGTCTAAAATATATCTTTAAAGATATTTTTTTCTATTTTGTGTCATGATGGAATTAGTACTTTCCACATTACTTTGGACCAAAACCAGAACATTCCTATAATTAAAACTATTGACTAATCATTAAAAATAGATCTGGAAGACTTTTAACTTTTAGTTTAGGCTTACCTGGTGACTGCATTTCATAGGTTCTTTGTTTCTTTGAAGGTATCATTGCATTGCAAAGTGATGGGCTTTATTGTAACATTAATATACTTTGTGGAGCACCCTATTTAGATTCTCTACCACCTCAGTTCCCTCGAGAAAAAGGAGAAATTAAGCTAAGCTTTGTAATTTAAGAGTGATATGTCTTCTGTTGCTGTATAACAAATTACCACAAACTTACGGCTTAAACCAACATATATTTATTATTTCACAGTTTCCACAGGCAGGAGCCCAGGTACAGCTTAGCTAGATCCAGTGCTCAGGACCTCACAAGGCTGCAGTCAAGGTTTCAGCCAGAGCCACAGCCTCAGAAGCTCGAGGTCCTCTTCCATGCTCATATGGCAGAATCTGTTTCTTGGCAGCTGTAGAATTCAAGGCAGCTTGCCACTTCAAGGCCTGCAGGAGAATCTGACTTTGGAAAAGGCCCTAAACCACCTCTTTTTGAGGGCTCACCTGATCATACTCACCTAGGATAATCTCCGTTTTGATGACCTCAAAGCCAAACTGATTAGTACCTTAATTACACCTGCAAAATCCCTTCCCCTTTGTCCTATATTGTAACCTATAATATCTATCATATTCACAGATCCTGCCGACACTTGAGGGAAGGGGATTATAAAGGGCATGTGCATCAGGGAATCTTGGGAGCCATCTTAGAGTTCTGCCTACCACAAAAAAGGAGTATCGGTCTTTAGACCCTAGAGCAATTTAGAAGTGATCCCCTAATATACTGCAAGTTTGTTTTTGGACCACTTACAAGAATTTAATGAAAGCTCTGGACCAGCTTCCTCCCCAAATGCATAAGCATAACAGCTTGAGGGAATCAGGAGTCCATGAATTTCCAAGTATAAATGAACTGTCTTAATTAACCCCTTTAAATGATTGCCAAGAGGTGACTTGTCCAGGGTCACACAGCTACTAATGGCCAGGTAAGACCTAGATCTCAACTCCCATACCATTGGGAAGCTGTGCTTCAGCTATTCTAGAGTCGTTCATTTAAATTCGTGAATCAGTTCATAAAGTGTTGATACAACTTTTTCTAACTATTTTGAGGAATGGCTAACACTTTGTAAAAGCTTGCCTGAGAGGTTTGAAATTACTTGATTTCTTTTGGGTTTTCAAAATGGAATCTTTCGTTGTAGATATTAAGGTGGTGAGCTATAAACAGGCCAGTTTAGCTTCAATCAAAGGCAGTTACCAGTTGTTAACTTCTGAGGTTTGGTGAGTTATTTACTTCTTAAGTATAAAAGTTCAGTTAGGATCCCAAGTATAAAGGTTCAGTAGTTGACTGTTTTGAAGGTCAGGGTATCTGGTAAATTTTTGTACCTTTTTACTTCTTGATTATTTTACTCCTTGGCAAAATTCATTAAATGTCAGCTAGTAATTTAATATGACTAGGAAAGAAAAATTTGCCCAGACATTTGTTCCCATATTCCTGAAATACCAAATCCATGCCTAACAAACTTGACATTTTGAACATTTGAAGGAGAAAATTATTTTCTTCTTAATAGAAGGATAATAACTTTATCTTTAAACTGGGTTGCCTGTCTGGCTTAGTTGGTGGAGCATATGACTCTTGAACTTGGGGTCATGAGTTCAAGCCTTCCACATCGGGAGTGGAGATTACTTAAAAAATGAGGGATGCCTGTGTGGCTCAGTCGGTTGGGCCTCTGCCTTTGGTTCAGGTCATGATCCCGGAGTCCTGGGATCGAGTCCTGTGTTGGGCTCCTTGCCTCTCCCCCTGCTTGTGTGCTCTCTCTCTGACAAATAGATAAAATCCTTTTAAAATAACCCATACTTTAAAAAATTAAAAGTTTATCTACAAACCTCTAAAAAAAATAAGCACACTAAATAATGTTTTTAAAAATAGAAGTAGGGTAATAAAAGTTATAGATCCCTTTAAACAAAATCAAGGTGCACATTGACAGCCTTATTATAATCCAAATTCCTAAATTGAAGGAAGACTTTAAAAATGAAGATTTGTCAAGTCTGTATTCTGGTGTGACCAGAAGCAACTGGACTGACTGTAGTATCAAATTACATATTAACTAGCACAGCAACAATGTACAAGAAAGATTTAGTATTTTTCCCTAAGACTTAACCTAGCAGTTCCATTAATTTTTAATATTCCCTTTAAATTCAGGCCCCTTAGGTGACAAATTTGGTTCAGAATATCCATGTTGTACTGTTTATAAAAATGACGGTAACTTGTGAATAAGGACAGCTGAAAGATTCTTTCTGATTTACCTCTTACCAGAACACTGCTACTCTCCATCATTGCTTATATTTTTGCATCAGTTTCTGCCTTCTCTCCAAAATTTTGTATGTTACAGCTCTAAATATGCTGCCTACTTCAGATTACTTAGCTTTTCCAGACCATCAGTTCTTCCAGTTTTATTAATGAAGAAATTTTTTACAATCTTTTCCACTTTCGTTTTTCTGTTAACTCTAGAAGGCGTGAATCCTATTTTCCCTGCCCAGATCGTACTTCTGTTTTGTATAGCTGAAGGATTCCTTGTTACTCTAACTTTACCTGAGATTTCCTTACCTATTTTTACTCCAAACAACAGTTACAAATGTCTAATCAAAAAAAGTATATTTAATAATCTGCTTAAATCTATATCCTTTTTATGATGCTCTCAATCTCCAGTTACCTCCCTTCCGGATAATTCATTCAGCATCCTGTCTTCATTCCTCTGTCTTTGGAGCTTTGTGAGCCACCTTTCCCCCATCCTTTGTACACATAAACCTTTTTACTCTCTTACACATACTAATCAATGCTATTTCCAACTCTTGGACTCAGCTTAGGAGGGTATTTTTCTTATCTCAAAAAAAAACCCTCCCCATTTTGGCTCATAATTGTGGGATTGGGAAGGAATCAACATAGGCTTATTTTCTCCTGCCATACCATATTTTGTTTTTGTTTTTTACGAGTTGTCCCCTTGTTCAGCTCATTAAGGTAAAACTTAACCTATTATGGGTATTTTCTACTTCCAACCAGTTCCCTTTGTACTGCCACTGTGCTCTCTCCATAAAAGTTAACATTCTGCCTCAAATCTGTTAGCTCCCAATGCAGTCTTCAGGGTGTCCCACTTTTGTAACTACATAACTGGTTCGTAGAAACTGGTTGTTACTTCCTTTTCGCCTCCTCTGAACCCATTTAGGATGGTTATAGGACAGCTCTTTTTTTTTTTTAAAGATTTTATTTATTTATTTGAGAGAGAGAGAAACAGCATGAGAGGGGACAGGGTCAGAGGGAGAAGCAGGCTCCCCGCTGAGCCGGGAGCCCAATGTGGGACTCGATCCCAGGACTCCGGGATCATGACCTGAGCCGAAGGCAGTCGCTTAACCAACTGAACCACCCAGGCGCCCAGGACAGCTCTTAAGGTACTTAAGTTTAGTAACCTTGTCGCAGTCCGAGTCAACTAGTGCTCAGAGGTGCTAAAGAGAACTGAAAAGTTGTTTCCTGTTGTCTCTATCCTCAGGTTCTTCATGTATCCCCATGTTTTGCAGTTCTGCCCAGCTGCGAAGAGGCAGTAGTTAGGGAGTGTCTTTTGTGCATTCCTGGTTTTCTTAACTCCACTGTTCGTACCTTGAATTTTCCAGATCTTTGTCTCCTTCAGGAAGCTGGATTTATCCAGTACTTTATACTACCCTTGCCATCCCCATTAACTTATTTTGTAATATGTGTCTTACATTTATGGTTATTTTTCAGTCTGTGGAGTCTGTCAGTCATTGCTCTTATCACATCCACGTTTCTCCATCTTTCCAGTGGATTGTAAGCTCCTTAGGGCAAGATCTGCATATAAACAAAGCTCCATAAACCCCATGAAGGTGCCTGGAGTTCTATAAAGGTTTGCAATAATAATCATGCATCCTCTCTGACAAACTGATGGTAGGAACTACTTCTAAAAATCATCCTTCTATTTGGAATTTAAAAATTTGCCTCATAGCACTTGAGGTATAGAATGCTTCCTATCAGAAGGAAAGATATTTCATCCCTTGTCAATGAATGGTAATTTCTTTTCTTCATTTTTGATGTTTTACCCAGTATCAGATCTGGATATCTGACACACATAAGATCTTGAAATGGATCTTGGGGTTTTCAAAATATCAGTTTTCCATACTATGAAGCAGAGGCAACCTCCTATCTTAATATTGATGTCATTTTTTTAAACATGTACTTTATTGAAGTAACTTTGCATCATATTCAGTAGGTGTTTTTACAAAGAAACTATCCAAATCATAAAGGTAAGCGGTTGCTGTTTTAATCTATATGTAGTACAAAATTATTAGAATGCTATTTTGGTTATTGATGTTGCAGTATTCATTGATTGAAATAATTGCATAAGATTTCTTCTGCCTGAATAGCAATTATACAAATTTTAGTTGCTAGAAATAATTAGGAACAAGCACAAGGAACTCCCTCAATTTTGTCTAGTCCCAGTCTAAACAATTCTGATAATCACCATGGTGTTTATCCATTCTTTTCCTGCTATTGCAGAGGCCTTCCGTACAAATTCAGACCTTGGCCCATTTGGTAATCTGGCTTCAAATCCCAGCTCTGCCTTTGAATTCTTGTGGGACCTTGTAAAGTTATTTTATCTCTATGTGCTTCTGTTCCTTCATCTGAAAAATGGAAAATAATCATAATGCCTACTTCATTGGGTTATTTCACAGCTTAAAAGACTTAGTTCATGTAAAACAGGGGCACCTGGGTGGCTCCATTAAGCATGTGCCTTCCAGCTCAGGTCATGATCCGGGCGTCCTGGGACCAGGCACCACATCAGGCTCCCTGCTCAGTGGGGAGCCTGCTTCTTCCTCTCCCTCTGCCCTTCGCCCCTGCTCATGCTCGCTCACTCTCAAATGAATAAATAAAACATTTTTTATTTTTTTATTTAATTTTTTAAAGATTTTATTTATTTGACAGAGAGAGAGAATAAGTAGGCAGAGAGGCAGGCAGAGGGAGAGGGAGAAGCAGGCTCCCCGCTAAGCAGGGAGCCCAATGCGGGGCTCGATCCCAGGACCCTGGGATCATGACCTGAGCTGACAGCAGCCGCTTAACCGACTGAGCCACCCAGGCGCCCCTAAAACATCATTTTTAAAAGATTATGTAAAACACTTCGAATGTCCTAGGTAAATAATAAGCACTTACAGCAGCTAGACGAAATTTCCTTTAACTTTTACTGCAAATAAACACAGAAGCTTTATTCATCTTTACATTTGACAAATAAGCTGAGAACTGTTTGGATTAGGCATTAAATCCGTAGCTTGGGATACAAAGCCAATTAAAATGTAGCACTTGCTCTCAATTTTTTACAGGGATAGACACGTCATAAGTGGATAAATAAAAAGCAGTAAATACAATGATAGATGTATGTGGTACCTTTGTTAGACACCCCTGTTTGGGGACTGTATCACAGCATTTGATGGAGCACACAAAAAATGTAGATTTAGTATCTCAGGATTCACTTATCTCCAACTTCAGACTCTTCATCTATTCACATTTAATTTTTTTCAAACCCTTGACCCCTCTTCCCCCTCATTCTTAGTAGATGGCCTTTCCTATTTT